>NW_021318998.1:1045038-1047886 GCF_001605985.2 Dendrobium catenatum | reverse complement strand
TGTTTAAAAAGTTGTGGTTGAAAAACTTTTTATAAAATTCATTAAAGTTTATTTTCGGTTCAACTTATCTAAAAGATGGATAATTTTTAAAATACCAATTCACCCCCCCCCCTCTTGGTAGCTTTGGGACATTAACTTAGGTTTAACAACCTATTCACTAGACTCAATAATGTCCTATAAGGGTATATGCTTACTTGGTGACCATGCACACACACACTCCGGGGGAGTCAGATTGTGTCAAAATTAGAAGTTCATGTTCGGAACTAGTCATACTGGACAATTTATATCATACATGATAATCATCTCATTGAACTGGTCATACTTAACAATTTTGATCATCCAAGATGATTATTTATGATATTGGAAAATAATCCTCCACTAATAATTTAGGCAAGGATTTATGATTCAAATTTTATTCTAATCATCCCGAATGATCTAGATCATTCTGGATGATGAATACAAATCATGCCTAAATTGAACATGTGATTAGGGGACTAATTATAATTAAATTATTTAATTAGATCATCATGGGTGATTTATATATCGTACAAGATGATATTTGCTAACATATTTAATTTTCCTAAATCATCCAAGATGAAATACCATAATTTTTCTTTTGATCATCCAAGATGATCCATAATATCATCCTGGACAATCTATACAAATTTTAACTGAACATCCAATATTATCCAGATAACATCTAGGACTATTAGGTCAAATTCTGCACATCATACTAGACAATCCTGTGATCATTCAGGCCAATATTTGGCACCAGAATTGAGCTTTTAGGGTTTTCTGAAGCCTTCTTTTTAAGAACATCATACGGGACGATATTGTGATCATCCTGGATGATCTTTGCTAACAAGATTAATTTTTAGGATTTTTTAAAAGCCCTATATTTCATCTTTATAAAGGCTCTTGGTAAGTGTCTTTGGTAGCCATTGTGCTTCATTCTTTTGGAGAAAACTTGAAGAGAGGAACTTGAAAGGGAGAGAGGAAAGGGTGGATTTTGAGGGGAGAAGATACTTGTAGGGGATTTCACACAGTTGCACTAGCAAGCTTTCACCGTACCTTCATATTCAAGGTTTATCTTGAGGGAAGTTTTGGGAAGACAAAGATCTCTTTGGTGTTAAGGGACGCAGCTACTTCGCCGCACCGGGGAAGGTGGAAGTTATTTTGTAAGAGCTTCTCTACATAGATGTGGAGGCTAAAGGAGAGTCATTAAAGGTTTAATCCAATACTCGAAGGGTTGCCTTTGAGGGGATGACGTAGGTCAGGTTGGACTGAACCACTATGAATCTACTATGTTCTTTTTTATTATCTTCTGCACTTTATTTTTTACTATGATTAACTATTTGGGTGAAATCTCTGATTAATTTTTTTATTATTAATTGATTTATTTCTACTTTAAAATATGAAAAGATTTTTCTTTTTGTTAAAAAAGTTCTGTAATATCCAATTCACCCTCCCCCCCCCACCCTCTTGGTTAGCCTTATGACTTATTCATAAGGGCTTAACAACCCTAACAAACTTTCAAAGAGTTAGGTTCCAATGGTAAAGTATGTGGCAAAAGAAGTTAGAGAGCTCATCTTTAGCTAAAAAATCAAAGCTCATAAAGAAATGACAGTAACATCCAATACATGATGTAATACATCATAAATGGGGAGATGAATCAAAGTAGTGATGGAATACACTCGCCAACGAAGACAACAATTATGAATATGATCAATAATCATCAAAAGATCATAGTGGAAAAAACCACACAAACTGGTTGGACTCTGTGGGAAGTGAAAGCAACACCAACGCATCTAAGGAACTACTCTGGAAACTAAGAGTAGAGCCCCAATAAGGAAGTATTTTGGTAAAGAAGCTGAGGAGCTGATCTTCTACTAGAAAATTGTAGCTCACAAAGAAGTGATGCTGGCACCTAAGACATGATGAACCACATCACAAATGGGGAGAAAATGTTGAGGTAGTGAGGGGATATCCTCGCCACCAAGGATAGTAACTTTGAATAAGATCAATAATCATCAAAAGATCACGGGTTTAACACCCACACCAACTGGTGGGATCTTATGAGAAATAAAAGCAACACCAATGCATCTATGAAACTATTATGATAGCTAAGAGTAGGGTATGAATAGGAGAGCAGGTTATTAAAATTATGTAGAAAGGGGGTTGATCATTCCCTAAGAAAATCAAAGCCTATGAAGAAGTCATGTTAACATCCAGGATAAGATATACCACTTTACTAATGAAGATAACTTCAAGAATAAAGAATTATAACAAAATAACTGTAGGGTTATCCCTAAAGCAATCACCAAGATGCTTTGAAGGAAAGAAAAAGAGAAGTTTTGGGGGAAGTTGAGCTCCTGGAGAGTAAAGCTGGTTTCCACCTATGACATGGGCAACTGATTTTGCTCAATTGAGAATTTCCTCTTTTTTATCATCATGCATTTTTTCACATATATATTTTTATTTATTCTCAATCATAGATTGGGCATACCCCATACTATCAAAGATAACACATTGTAGAGGGAGCTTTTACCATATCTATGAGTTATTCCTAGTATGAAATATCCTCTAATGACTGGAATAAAAAGAGAGGGAGATATCGTTGGCTTTAATAACCCAAGCCATATTCTCCACATGAATAAAACTAGGGAGAGAGAAATTATATAGGATCTTATAAGGAAGTGAAACATTGGATTTGATAACCCAAGCCACAATCCACTCATGTGAACGAACTAAGGAGCATAATTACAACAAAATTAATGTATAAATGAAATCCATACTAGGATAGTGGATCAACATTATCATTCCCAACTAACATAGGTCGAGCACAAAT
>NW_021318998.1:957020-1044938 GCF_001605985.2 Dendrobium catenatum | reverse complement strand
CAATAGAATAAATGTTTAGATCTTTAGACTCTATAATGGCAGTAATTTTTTCATCATAAGAAGTAGGAAAAAAATGAAGAATCTTATTAACCATTTCAGCATTCATTAGTTCCCTACCAAGTGCATGCAAAGAGGTGACTATTTATGTGAATACTGTGTACAAATCAGGGCTCTGATACCACTTGTTTAGTCTAATGAATAGGTTGTTAAACCTAAGTTAATGTCCCAAAGCAACCAAAAGAGGGGTGAATTGTTATTTTAAAAATTATCCCTCTTTTAAATAAGTTGAACCAAAAATAAACTTTAATGAGTTTTATAAAAAGTTTTTCAACCACAACTTTTTAAACAAAAAAAAAATACAGAAAATAAAAAGCAGTAAAAATAAACGACATAAGAATTATAGTGGTTCGGTCTAAACCAGACCTGCATTCACTCCCTAGAGGCACCCTCTGAGTTTTTCACTAATATCAATAGTGTCTCTCCTTTTTCACCCATAGCAAGGAGGAGAAGCATTGCACTAATACTAATAGTGTCTATCCTTTTGCACCCACAGCAAGGCAGAGAAGCCTTTACAAACACTCTTTCCACAAATACCTGGTGAGATAGAGAACCGTCGTCCTTTTACATTATATTCAGTGTTGGCAGAGAACCATCATCCTTTTACACTCTCCTAGTGTGGGCAGAGAACCCTTCGTTCTTTCACACTCTCCTAGAGTGGGCAGAGAACCCTTCGTCCTTTCACACTCCCCTAGTGTGGGCAGAAAACCCTTCGTCCTTTCACACTCTCCTAGTGTGGGCAGAGAACCCTTCATCCTTTCATACACTCCTAGTGAGGGAAGAGAACCCTTCATCCTTTCACACTCTCCTAGTGTGGGCAGAGAACCCGATCTCCTTGACAGATCTTCTCACAAGAAATCTAGAAGGAAGAAAGAAAAAGAGTGAAGTAATCTCAAATTATAAGTAGGAAATCTTACCTTTGAACACCAAGCGAAGCCTTCACGCTCCAAAACTGCAGAAATTTCAAGTTATAACGAAATGGATAGTCCCGTACGATCATGGATCATCCCGGACGATTTTACTTAGAGTGTAGGAAATGATCTTGATATATATTGGTATGAATTATGTTCGTACACTCTAATCGTCCCGTTTAACCTAGGTTCGTCCGGTACGAAACGGTTATTCCATAGGTCAGTTCCAAAAACCCTGAAGGATGTAACCAACTAAGGTAAGTCAGTTTGGTTTGTCCTGGATGATTTTATACAGAGAGTTTCGTCCAGAGACGAAGGTTAATTTCATCCAGTACGATTTTATACAGAGAGTTTCATCTTGAGACGAAGGAAAATTTTGTCTGGACGAACAGTGCAAATTGAGAATCCCGAGACGTTCGTCCCAGGATGAATGTTAAATTCATCCTGGATGATTAGGACTTAGAAAAATTTCTCCCTGCCTGTCTGATCCATTGCACTTCCGAGGGCTTAATTGACATGATTGTCCCGTACGAACTAGGTTCGTCCCATACGATCAGTTCATGAAATTGTTCCCCCAAGTGTGTGTGTTGTGATTTTTCACTCAATTACAATCACTCCCTCTCAATTCAAAACTTATAATTTAAAAATGAATATTTGCTAAATTTGATTTGAAGTCTTCATATCTTGGAGTTGATTTTCCTTAAATGTTAGTACACATTAGAGCAAAAATAAATCTTCCAAAAATGTTAGGAGATATATATACATAAAATAATAATATTTGAAATCATCAAAATAATACAAGTTGCAAGAATGTAAAACATGCTAATAGCAACTCTCTTAACAGACATGACTCAAGAAATAAAAAATACATTAATGAATATTATAAAAAAAATTTACAACATAACCTATTCTATCCAATCTTAGGCCTTGAATCTTTATTAGATGGAGCATGATATTTTTGAAAAGTTAGTACACACACAAATAAAAATAAATTGAAAATATAAGTAGGCTACAGGATGTGAGCCATAATATTTATTATTATTAAAAATATAAAATCATAAGCTTAAGTTACAATAATCTCCCCCTTTTTTATGATGACAAATATTACTGGTTGAATTTGCAAATTTAAAAATATTTTCTTCTAATCTCCCCCTCACTAAGATAATTATATTAAAAGTAGAGGAAATTAGAAAAATGTTTTTTTTTTTAAATAAAAAGGATTTAAAAATATGTAAAATAGATAAATTAAAGCAAATATAGGATAAACATATACAACTTAAACATAAATACAACTAGTTCTCCCAGTTTAACATCATAAAAAAGAAGAGAAGCACAAAAAAATTAACAAGAAATGAAACAAAACATAAAAGATGAAATCGACCATTGATCAGTTGGGGGTGATGGTAATGTTTAAGAAGAATTAATTAATTTCAATATTTTTTCTTAAAATGAGAAAGTTTCCTCTTGAATTTATTCAAAAACATAGTAAGAAATGAATGGTCTATACTAAGATCTAGAAATGTATAATTTTGAATTGTATCAATCCTAGCTCAAGCTCCTTATAGGTTAAAATCCTTTTTAAAATAAAAATCTAATTCAGACAAGAAATCAGATAAGAAAAGTGATATATTCAAACTTCTTTTTAGAAAAATATTTGATAGAATAATATTACAAATGAAATCAACCAAATTCAAAATTTTCAAAAATCAACTATTTAAAAATATCAAGTAGCACACAAATTCTTCTAAGATTTAAAGATTTGAAAGAGAAGGAAGCTTAATTTCTTGTGGACTCATTTTGTGTCGCTTGTCAATTATTTGGCATACTTTGCACATATTTTAATTTTTGATACAGTTTATGTATCTTTCAATTTTTTGACGATCATTGCGTATCTTTTCAGTTTTCTTTTGGGCTAATTTTATGCCTCTTGTCATTTTTGCGAGCTAGCTCCCCTTTGAAACCTTTAAAAACTCTTAGTTGCAAGGATATCTTCTTGATATAAGAGAAGAAAATCTCAGTCTCTAATATAAAGAAGAATAAACCACAAAATAAAATCATATTCATATGATAAATGCAACAATCTGATCACAAAATCTTGAAAGAGATTTAATGACTTTGAGCATTATTCGTATGAGATAAGTTACTATAAAAAGATAAAATATATCTCAATTTCAAAGTCTAACTTTAAATTAGAAATAGATTTTGCCTCAAAAAGAAAATTGATTACTAAAAGAGTTAGAAGAAGAGAGATAATCATCGATGTTTCCTCCTTTAACTGATTTAGGAAAGTCGATAACTACTTTAGATAAAAAGGAGGTAAAATTTTGATTTTTTTAAAAAAATTGAGAGAAGTGAATTGATTCTCTTAAGAAAATACAATGTGAACACTGATTTGTGTGTGTAAATGTGAGATAAATCACAAAAAATATACAAAAAATAAAAAAAAGAATAGTTACAAAAAAATTTGAAAAATAACAAAAAAAATAATTAAAATGAATAAAACAAACAAAAATAAAGAACATATAAGCATGAATTAACTAAAATACGTAAACATACAAATAAAACTTTATACCTCATTGCTTTGCTCTTGGTCTGATGATTCATAAACTAGGTCTGCATAGGAGATTTTTTGCTTTTTATTATTTGCCCTTTTTTATAATTTACGTAGCTTTACCCTTTTTCTTTGCAGGAAGAGTTTTCAAATTATGACACTAATTTTTCATAGATCCGAATTTCCTACACCCAAAATAAGTAACATCTAAGAAAAGTTGAACATTCTTACCATGTTTACCTTTGTTCCATTTTTGTTGATGTTGATTCTTACGTTATAGTTAATTTTCAAATTTTCTTGTAAACTCATCACTTTTATCATCTACTAAGCCACTTTTCTCCGTATCTTTAGATTTTAGCAATATCGTTTCACCTGAATTCAAAATTTTTTGACCCAAACTTTGCTTGTTAGTAATGAGTGAGACAATCAAATTATCAATAGAATATTTATTTAAATTTTTTTATTCATTAATAGTAATGACTTTGGCATCAAACTTATCAAGTAGACAATATAAAATTTTATTAACCATTTTAAAGTTTGAAATTTTTTTACCTAAAGTATATAATAATGTCATAATTTGAGTAAACCTAGTATATATGTCTAAGATCATCTCATAAGATTTCATGCAAAATAATTCATAATCATGTGTTAAAATATTCAACCTGAATTGCTTGACTTCACTAGTTCCTTCATATATAGTGTGTACTTTATCTCAAATTTCCTTACCAGTAATGCATGTCGATACTAACATACAATCTTCAAAATTAAAAGCAAAAAAAAAAAGGTTTAAAGATTTAGTATTTAATTGAGCATTAATTTGATCTATTTTACTCCATTTAGTAAAATGAATATCAGTTTTGACTCCATCTATAATACATGATGGTAGAGAATAACCAGTTTGAATCATGTGCCATATTTGATAATCAATTAATTACAAGAAAGTAGTCATGCAAAATTTTTAAAACATTAAAAGAAATATTTTCAAATAAAGGTGGTCGAGCAATGGAATACCCTTGAGCAATATTTTGGTTACTAAAGTTATCCATGGATAAAAATTTAAAATTTTTTAAAACTTAATTATATGAATCTCGCTCTGATACCACTTAAAATTTTGTTAGGGTTGTTAAGCCCTCTAAACTAGTCTCGAGGTTAACCAAGAGGGGGGTGAATTAGATATCAAAAAACTTCATTAACAAAAAGAAAAATCTTTTTATATCATATAGTACAAATAAATTAAATCAATAATAAAAATGATTAATCATAGATTTCACCCAAGCACGCAATTATAATAAAAAATTAAGTGCATAAGATAATAAGAATGAACACACTAGATTTATAGTGGTTTTGTCCAACCTGACCTATGTCCACTCCTAGGAGTCACCCTTTGAGTATTGCACTAAACCTTTAGTCACTCTCTTTTAACCCCCATAGCTAGGCAAAGAATCCCTTACAAAATCACTTCCACCTTCTCTGTTGCGACAGAGTAGCCGGGTCCTTTGACACTGAAGAGATCTTCTTCTTCCCAACACATCCCTCAAGATGAACCTTGATTCCAATGGTACTAAGGTGCACCTGTCGAATTTAGTTCTTCCGACCTTCATCACCAAACAACAGTCTTTCTAACCATTGTATCCCACCAACTATGGTCCTATTGACCTTTGACATAGAAAATGGTCATTTTGACCTTTGTCACCCATCGAATATGGTTCTTCTAACCTCTGCCACCCTCTGTCTATGATCCTTCCAACATCTGTATCCAAATAATGGTCTTTCTAACCACTATGGTCGTCGATTACAGTCCTTCCGACCTTTGTAACTAAACAATGATCTTTTTTACTATTTTCACCCATAGATAATGATATTTTTGACATCATTATCCAAACTACGATCTTTCTGACCTCCATTGCCATGCTATAACCTTTTTTACCTCCGTTGCTCATTGACTATGGACCTTCTAACTATCATTATTTGATTATTACATTTCTGACATCCATCACCCGTCGACTATGGTCATGCTGACCAAAGGAATATATCAACACTAATTTTTCCAATTCTCACCATGTAATGAAAATTATATGTTAAGAAAGGGCCTCATTTGCTACATCAAGCTATGACCTTTTGCCCAAGAAAGGGCCTCATTTGTTGACCTCATTTTTGTATGAGGTCACGTTGTGCTACAATCATATCATCCGATCCTACAATCTAACTTGCGATCAACCCAACTTCATTCCCACAAATAGCCGCTTACTCATGGTTCCAACCGCCATCACACAATCCTTCTCATGGGAGATATCACTCTCTCACCTTTTCTTGAAGTTGCTAGGGCAGCCGAAGATGGTGTGTACTGCTCGGACATGATTCATCTTCTCAAGCTCTCTCTCTAGCTATAAGGCCTCCCTCAAGCTGCCCCCTTGATCTCACCATCACTCAAAGCATGAAGAAGACCCACACATTTTCATGTGAAGCAACTTTTTTCTTCGCAATATCTAGTGCTACTATTCATTGACTAGGTGAAACAAGGGAAGTCGAGTTACTCTGTATAAGATTGTGAAGTTCAATAAGCCAAATAATTTCTCTATTCTCCACCCATCTACTGTACTTTACATTCAGCTATAGCATCTTGCATCTAGTCCTCTCCTGAGAGCTTCCGCCTCTTTTATAGAAAACAGCAGCAGCAACGGCTCTTCTACAATTTCAGCCACCCCATGAGTATCGACAGTGTTTCCATTACAACCCTCATCATCTCATGCTTTTGGTTATACTCCAGTTGCTATAAAGATTCATAATAGAAGCAAACAAAATGTAAAAAGATATAAAACTCTTCATCAGTTGGTTTCATGGTTGTGTCTTATGTATAGGTCTCATCATCTCATGCTTTTTTTTTTGAAAGATGCATTAACCATTAAAATAAAAAGAAGCTATTACAAAGTAGAAACTAGACATAAGAAAAGACTTCAGAAAAAGGAGACTATCATAATGAAAATAAGATCCTCTACTTATCATTTTAAAACCAATTGGGGTGGAGGGGATACCAAAGATTAAAACAACCCAAAGGTTGATTAGTATCCTAGAATTTTCGATTAGTTAAAAAATAAAAAATAGAGAGATGCTTATGTTCACCTATTCTAGCTTCCCTTTCTAAATTCCAACTTATGCTCAAAATAAAACTAGAAAACATAAAAGAGCTAAACAAATAACATAAAATAAGACCATAATCGGCCACTAAGCAATCCACTTTCATCTTCTCATCTTTCTTAATCTTGTTAATCTCCATCTTCAACTTCTTTTCCCAATACATGATTCCACCTTTTATTCCTTCAAATGAACATATAACCATATCAAGAGGCAATTGACGAAGTGGGTCTAACAATACCCAACTTCCTTCCTCTTAAGCTACCTTTGATTGGTCCAAATACATTCACGTCTTTATTGAATTTTTTCTTATGATTTCTTAATTTGGAAGGAATAACAAATTTTTCCTCCTCAAACATGGTTTTATTACTTTCCACATTGTATTACTTAGCCAAAGGAGTGATAGAACTTTGCAATCCATCTTATATATCCATATCATTCCCCTGTTCTTTGCACTTCACATGATCAACTGGATTAAAATCTTCATTAACAGAATTTAAGTTTTTGATTCCAGCACTCTCAGTACCAATACCTTCTATTTTTTCAACCTCCTCTTGTTCCAGGATGTTTGAACAATCCTTCAATTCTTCTGCCACTTCAGCAATCTTAGCATTTTGATCTATTTCACCCTTATTCAAGTAGTTCCTATTCTACCTAGACTTGAAAATCTGGGTCTAAACTGTTATCTTTGGCTGGCAACTCATAATCTTCAGCATCCATCCTGATCAATTCTCTAGCAAAAACTTGGGAAAGTAATTTGAATTTGTTTTCAGATTGCTCTTTCATAGGTTCCAAGTTATATTCAGTGTTCTTCTTCTCAGCTACAGCCTGAGATTTCTGTTTTTGAAATCTTCTATTTCTCTTGAACTTTACATGATTCTAAGGACCATAAGAGTTTTGTAGATTTACATTATCCAAATTGTCCTTCAATATCTTATCATGACTTGATCCCAACATTTCTGAATTCTCCACATTGATTCCCTTATCTTCAACTAAAACTTTATTGCTCACTTCTTGATCAATTTCCAAACATGTCTCCTTTTTGTGACCTATTTTTCCACAATTGAAACAAAAGGAGGAAATCTTTTCATATTCAATTTTCTGAAAAAAATTTCCATATAATCCTTCAATCCAAACTCCATGAGGTAACTTAGAGTCTAGATTAATTCATACACAAGCTCTAGCAAATTCACGCCTTCCCCATTTGAACATTTTCCCATCCAACAACAAGAGAACTCCTATTTTTGAGATAATTTTAGTAACATTAGTCTCATCCCAATAATGTAGAGGCAAATGAGGTAAACAGATCCAAATTGGAGATGAAAGCCCTTTCAACGACGTAGGGAAAATTGAGGTGTCCATTTATCCATTCCTATAATGTGTCCTCCCACATACCATGGACTCCATTCAAAACCTCTTCCATTATTTGATGAGAATGAAATGAACACAAAATCCATTCAACTCCCAACGATGTAATATGAAACTTCACAAATTTATCCCATTGGCGTCTTAATTCAAAGCTACAAAGAGAAAATGGGATTTCTTTCCCAAACATCTTCACCACAAGATATTTTTGTAGCAATTTAATATTTTCATCCACCTTATCCAAGTTAAGTTTAACTACATCCGAGACAGCATTATCTTCCAACTCCGGCTGAATTGGATTAGCTACAATATGCTTATTTTTGGACCAAACATTTGCTAAATTTAACATTTCACTATTCAGTAAGATATCATGATCATCTATTAATTGATTTCCAACACCATAAATCAATCTTTAAGTTTCTTTTGTTTTCATCAAATTCAAATTCAAAAACTCCTGATTATCAGGCTCAACACAAGGTAAATTTGAAAATCTATTTACCTTTAATTTACAACCAATTGAGGATGAGGCCTTCGAGTCATTAGCTACTCCAGCCATCCAATTCTTTAATGGGGATGAAGAAATCGCCTTAATCTTATTACTCAAACTTTCCAAAGTTTCTTTGCCTTTGCCCAGCATCGGAGTCACATATAGATTAGGAAGAGATCGACCTTCATTGATAACCAAAGATCTATGATTGATCGCCAATTTTTGGTTCCAGGCGTTACTACCTATGGTTCCGCCATCATTAGAATCAAAGGGAGACCTAGTAGAAAGGAATTTTGAGGTATTCCGGTCATCATAAGATGATGACCGGTGCCCCTCCGCCATTCTTCATTGGAAACAGACGATCAGAATTTAAAAATTTGAAATCTTCTCTCTAGAATTGTGGAGCTTCTCTCTCTAGAATTGTGGAGCATTTCTTTGTTCTCTTGTTATTGATGCTTTACATGAATGTGTTATGATGTTTTCTAGTGAAGGTTTAAAAAGGAGACGTTTTGCTTCGGCATTTGTTAATTGCGTAGTTCCATTTTGTTTGATGATCTCTTGAATCAAATAAAAAAAAAATGTTGGACTTTAATTTCTTTTGCATCTCGAGAAGGGTTAGAAATTATATATCTTCCCATTTAAAACTCTCATAACAAAGGATGTTAGCTTTTATATCTATGCTAATAATTGAAATATTTAAGTTGTTTATTTTTAATCAGATTTCCAGATCTTTTTCTTTATATAGAGATGGTTTGGGAACTTCTTATATTAACCTCCACACACTTTCTTAATAATCCCATTTGCTTGATTCATTCATTCTAATTTAAGATTCCCTCTATTTTCTTTGGTTTGATTTATTCTTTTCAAGTGTAGTTCTTACACCATCTGAATGAAATTAATTATATACATGCATATTATGTTTTTTCATTGCTTTGTTTGTGACTAAAATGACAAATATGTATCTTGATATCATATACTGACATGAAATGCTATTTGTTTTCTATACACGATGCATTGATGTGAGTGGTTATCTATAATACATAACTTGATATAGTTTATTGACAAGAATTCTGGATATGATTGTTGTTATAAAATTTTAAGTATGTAATTGTCCATTCATGTTCTTTTGGGATCATGCTTTAAAAACTTCATTTTGATATGTATATGGGATATCATGGTATCATATGCAGTGTGTTTCTTATGTTAAACTTATTTATGCAAGTTTGTAGAATTCAAGAGGAAAAGTCATTATTATTTGTCTAAATGGATTATACAAGCATGCTTCCAGTGTATCATTTCAAAGCAATATGCTTAGTGTATTCTACAAAATAATTTTCCATTAGTTATTAATAATAATATATATATATATATATATGTATATTGTGGTGGTGGATCGAATAAATATCTCTCTTGACAGGTTTTATCTTCTTATGGTTAAGTAGTAGTGGTTGACTTCATAAGATATATTTTATAAGGTGAATTGAAGAGTCGTATGTATCTTTGAAAACTTTTGCAATCATCACTCATCTTGCAATGATTATATATTTTGATTCACTTTTGTAAGATGCCATTCATGTTGAAATTGCTCTTATAAGATGATATATGAGCTGAAAATCCATGTGTTATCTACTAATTAAAAGTTGATTATAGTAAAATAATATTTTGAATTTATTTATGAACACTTGATGGTGATCGTCCTATATTCTTGACTAGCTTTCTCTATATTTTCATTAAAGCATTGAATTCATATTTGAAATGGGCTTCACATGTATTTTAACCCTCGGAATTTTAGTATGCTTGAATACTTCTACGAGCCTCATTTATATATGTTTGCATAAAAGCAAACCATTATGTCGAACAACTCACACATGTTTGTGTTTTAATAATGTGTATACATTTTGTATAAAATTAATGACGATCATTATCGTCATTTTCTAATGATCAACAATAGGTGATATCCTCCTCTTGGGAAGATATATCATTTATAGTCATGATTTCAAATTTGAAATTCGTGAGTCTCCTCCAAACGATCATTGTCAAATATTTGGTAGAACGTCCTTTAGACCCTTCGGAGTTATATGTAGTTCTTCCTTGAATTTGGCTATAATATTTCAGATGTAATTTGTACTTCTAAATCTGAACTTCATTTTAAAATCTTATTTACACTTTTTGAGGTGATATATCGTTTATGATGGTATGTTTAATTTTAGAATTAAAATTTAAAATTTAAAATTTAATTCCAAATATCCCAAAGAAAATTAATTTTTGAAACTGCTTTTTCAAATATTAACTTCTCAACCACAATAAAAAATGGAAACTCTGCTAGGGATAAATCTCTCTCTCTCTCTCTCTCTCTCTCTCTCTCTCTCTCTCTCTCTCTCTCTCTATCTATCTCTCCATCTTTAATAATGGTACAAATTTTATTACATCTATAATTTTGACTATCTTACTTCCGTTGGTCCCTTTACCCATTTATTCCTTAGGTGAGTGTGGCTATCATCAAAATGATATGTCAAAATGAGTGGTAATCCAGGAAACTTTTATCAAATTACTGCTTTGACTTTTCACCCACAAATCAATTGGTGGAGTGAAAGAGTCAAGCTAAACTTCTAAGATATTCTTATCAATTTTGTAAACCTGCATATTTGAGTGGAACTTAATATGTTGAGTTTGAAAATTTGAAAAAAAATAACCCTTCATCAAATTCAAGTTCAAAGTTTAACCTCAATTTCAAGTTCAAACCTAGGCTTTGACATTTCACCTCTAGGCCAATTGGTGGGATGAAGGAGTCAAGCTAAATTTTATGGATTTTCTTATCAATTTTGTAAACCCTCATGTTGAGCATGCTAAATTTTGAAACTTGAAAAACATATGTCAATTTCAAATTCAAGCCATATTTCCCAACAAAATGATCAAAGTCAACCTTAAATAACATTGCCATGTGTTACCTTGCAATATCTCCTTGTAGCTTAGCGCATACAAAGATGATCCAAATTTTTAAAAATCATTTGCAATTTTTTAAATCCATTTAAAATTTCTAATTCATGTCCTCTCATTTTAAATCCTCCAACAAATCTAGGCTTTTGAGATTTTTTCCCCCAAGTCAATTGGTCGAATTAAAAAGTCAAGCCAAATTGTGGGGATTTTTGTGGCAATTTATAAACCTTCATAACTAAGTGAAACTCAATATACTGAGTTTTAGAATTTGCAGAAGATCTATCAATTTTAATTTCAAAATTGAAAACCCTCTGATAAAACCAAGGTTTTGACATTTCACCCTTAAGTTAATTCATGGGATGAAAGAGTCAAGCAAAACTTCTAAAGATCTTCATATCAATTTCATAGGCCCACATGTTTTGGTGAAAACTCGATGTGTTGAGTTTTGAAATTTGAAGATGATTCGCTTTATTTTAATCTCAAGTTCAAGTTTATTTTGAAATCTCAAGTTCAATTCAGGCTTTTTTTGACATTCACCCCAAAGATAATTGGAGTGAAAGAGTTGGGTCAAGTTTCTAGGACTTTCATATCAATTTTGTAGACCTTATGTTTAATGAAATTAAACATTTTGAGTTTCAAAGTTTGAAGAAAATCCCTAGATTTCATAATTTCAGTTCTTTCTTAAGATCATTCAAATTAACTTCAATTATTGTTTCCATATGATATGCTACAATATCTCCCTATAGCCTGACATATGCGATGAGATCACAAACTCTTTTAATTTTGGATATTTTCCTATCAATTTTGTGAACCCTCATATTGGGTGACAAATGAATAGGTTAAGTTTTAAAATTAAAGAAAATAAATTTGGTTCAAATTCAAATTTCATTTCAAAATCGACTAATTCAAGTCAGCTTTCGTTAATTTTTAGTAAATAAAGAAAACTCAAATTGCTAGGAAACTCATCTTCTTACTGAATAGAGACACGACAGTAGAAGGAACTACCTGTTGTAGTTCAATTCAAATTGGGATGGGATTTAAGAACTTCAAGTTGTTATTTAATGGGGAAAAAATAATTGACTTATCTACTCGGACATAAAAGGATGTGCCCTTAGTGGAAATTACCTTAGGGTTGGAAGCTGACTCCCCCATCTCCAAATTGAGGCTACTGTCACCCCTTTCCAACTATACCCTCTACACTGGAGGATAAGAAATATAAACCAGTAATAATGGATGAGAGGTCATCTGTGTTTGAGATCGTGTCAAGTTCTAGCAACCCCTTTTCTTGTAAGAATTAGAATAAGGACTACCAGTGCAGAGTAAAAAAAAATTATTAAGGATAAAAAGATTGATGAGTCAAAAGCCTTAAAGCTAGTCAAACTTAAAGCCAATCGAGAGTTTATTTCTACTTACGCATACCCCCTCTTCGGTCGAAGTCATTTCCACCCTATTACTCAAGGGAGAGAATTTGTAAGAATGATAATGCGATCTCTACCATGCCCTTTTAACTATTGCATAGAAAATATCATTCAACCCAGAAATGAGCAATCACTAGTAATAGTCCATAAGCCCATAGCTGAGGTCCACTATACTAGAGGATGTTATGTCATGTTACCATATGTGCCTCACTACATCATCTATAGAGGAGGTGTAGAAACTATCCGGGGTGCCAGTTTAATAATTTTCTTATTCATGTTGATATTTGTATCAAAAGATTGGGTCCTCTTTGAGGATTGTTCTTCCTTGTATGAGAGAATGAGTTTTCATCTCTTATACTTGAGATATAATCATGTCATTAAAAAAAAAAAGAGAACATTCATTTTAAGGTTTTAAAGAAAGTGAAGTCTCTTATCAAAATCAATAGAAATCAAAAGATGCACAAAGTGCACCAAAGAAATTAAAAGATGTACAAAATGCACCAAAAATGTCAAAAGATATGCAAAGTGCGCCACCAAAATAAAAGGAAAAAAGTAAGAGGCCTCATTTAAAAAACAAAAATACTTTAATCTCAAAAGAAGAAGAAGAAGCCCGATCACCCTTAGTCGCTTAACTTCAAAAAATATTTAACTAGATTCATCATCATGCATCGACATTTTATTAGATAAAAAAACACGTGTCATTTAAGAGAATTGAAAAGATTAAGTTTCACTTTCCAACTTTATTTTAAAATATATATGAGAACCCAATTGCATTTCTATGAAACTTTATCGAGGTTAACAAAATTTAATTCTTTAGCTCTTTTTGCTTTCGTTAGAGTCACTCTACTTCTTATTGAACTTTTGAATTTGTTATCATTTGTCATCCTGACATGGACTAAATGGCTAAGAGGAAATTTTCTAATAAAAAGTATAAAACTTCTTCTCCTGATAAGAATTAAAGTCTCATTCTTGAGGGATGAGTGTAGCCCTTAAACATAGGCATCATTTCCTTTAGAATCCACTTCATAAAATCATATCGTGTGTTGTGTCTAAGATTAATCCCACTATAGGAGTGATTTACATCACTGGGAATTAACATTTAAAATCAAATCACAACTGAGCAGAGTGCCTGACTCCAATCGGAGGTGCTCGAGGAACTTGAAAATTTTCACTTACAAGCTCAACAAAACTTAAGGTTGTATAAAGATCGAATGGTTCAAGCTCACGATAAGTTAGTGCAACCTAGAACCATCCAAGTAGGAGACTTGGTCCTAGTTCTTCAATGACCTATCTTAGCTCATCGAAAGATTGGAGGATAGTTTAAACCAACATAAGAATGAACTTTTATCATAAAGATAATCTATGTGGGTCCTTCACATTGAACATCAATTGATTAATTCTGATGGATGCCACCTGATGTTTTCAAATATTCGGAGAGTTCTTCAAGAAGTACCATGCTTGATGATTATCAATTTAAACATCAAAGAAAATTCTTCAAATTCAAAAAATTTAAATTCAGAACTATCTAAATTTAAAAAAAAAAGGTAAAATAAAATTCAAAAGTCCTCAAGATTCAAATCTCTATTCAATATCAAAATTCTTCTAATCATTAAGGTTTGGTGGTTCCTTTCCTTAGGATTAGATCCACTAATGATGGAGTGCACCCTCTATGGCACCATCCTACTTTCAATCCAGATTTGGTCCTCTGTACAGAGCAAGCTTTCTCTTAACATGACTATTTGCTAGTTGTCGATAACTCCGTCTATTGCACCATCCTAATTTCAATCAAAATCCAATCCTCTGTGTGAAGTAAGCTTCATCCCCATATGACCATCTGCTAATGGTGGATGACACCCTCTATGACACCATCCTTGTTTCAATCTAGATATGATCCTCTATATGGAGCAAGCTTCCTCCCTACATGACCATCCTCTAGTGGTGGATAACGCTCTCTATGGAATCATATTAGTTTCAATCTAGATTCGATCCTATGTGTGGAGCAAGCTTCTTCCCCATAAGAACATCCTGTAGTGGTAGATAATTCCCTCTATGGAACCATCCTAGTTTTAATCCAGATCTGGTCCTCTAGAGATTGTGCTATCATTTTCACAACTTGTCTCCCTTGAGTAATAGGAAGAGGGTGTAAATGAATTCTACTGAAGAGGGGGTATGTGTAAGGAGCAATAAACTCTCGATTAGCCTCAAGTTTGACTTACTTTAAGGCTTCTAACTTAGCAATATTCTAGCCTTAATAATTTTCTTTTTAACTATACACAGGTAGTTCTTCTTCAAGTTCTTACTGGAAAAAGGGCTACTAGAACTTGACACGATCTTAGACACATATGATATCTTATCCATTATTATTGGTTCTATTTCTTATCCTCCCGGGTAGAGGGTACACTGGGCAAGGGGGCAGCAACACCTCCATTTTGGAGATGGGCGAGTCAGCTCTCAACCCTAAGGTAATCTCTATTAAAAGGACATCCTTTTGTGTCACAGTAGACAAGTCAATTATTCTTTCCCCATTAACCTACAAAATGAAGTTATGAAATCCCATCCCAAACGGAATTGATCTGCAATAGGTAGTTTCTTCTATAGTCGTGTTTCTATTCAGTGAGAAGATAAGTTTCTCAACCATTTAAGTTTGCTTGATTTTCTTAAAAGAAACAGAAGATGAATTGAAATAGTTGATTTTGAAATGAAATTTAAAATTTGAACTAGATTGATTTTCTTTAAATTTTGAAACTTAACATATTGAGTTTTCAACCAACATGAGGGTTCAAAAATAGATAGGAAATATCCAAAATCAAAGGAGTTTAAGTTCTCATCGCATATGTCAGGTTATAGGGAGATATTATAGCATATTATATGAAAACGTCAATTTAAGTTGATTTGAATAATTTTTTAAAGGAACTAGAATGTTGAGATCGAGGAATTTTCTTCAAATTTTGAAACTAAAAAAGTTGAATTTCACTCAACAAGAGGTCTACAAAATTGATATGAAATGTTCCAAAAATTTGGTCCCACTCTCTTACTCCACCATTTGTCTTGGGGGTGAATGTCAAAGCCTGATTTGAATTTGAGATTTGAAATTGAGAGATTCTTCTTCAAGTTTTAAAACTCGTTACATGGGTTTTCACCAAAACATGCGGTACGAAATTAATATGAAGATCTTTAGAATTTTGGCTTGACTTCTTTCATCCCATGAGATAACTTGGGGGCGAAATGTTAAAACTTAGGTTTTATTAGAGGGTTTTGAATTTTGAAATTAAAATTGATGGATATTTTGCAAATTTTAAAACTCAACACATTGAGTTTGACTCAGTTATACTGGTTTACAAAATTTACCAAAAAATCCTAAGAATTTGGCTTGACTCTTTCACTACACTAATTGAGTTAGGGGTAAAATGTCAATGCCTAAATTTGGCTAGAGAGTTTTGAATGCTATAATTGAAATTGATGAGTGTTTTGGAAATTTTGAAACTTAACACATTGAGATTTATTTGAATATGTAGGTTTACAGAGTTTATAGGAAGATCACAAAAGATTTTGCTTTACTCTTTCTCTCCACTAATTAACTTGGGAGCAAAAATGTCAAAAGCCTTGATTTGTTGGAGGATTTGAAATAAGGGGGCATAAATTAGAAATGGATTTGAAAAATTGCAAATGATTTTAAGAAATTTGGATCATCTTTGTATGTGGTGAGCTAAATGGAGATATAGAATGACAACACATGATAGTGTTATCCAAGGCTGACTTTGATCATTTTGATGGGAAATCAGAATTGGATTAGAAATTAATATATTTTCTTCAAGTTTTGAAATTCAACATACTCAACATGAGGATTTACAAAATTGATAAGAAAATCCAAAGAATGTGGCTTAACGCTTTCATCCCACCAATTAACTTAGAGGTGAAATGTCAAATGCTAGGTTCAAACTTCACATCGAGGTCAAAATTCAAACTTGAAGTTGAAATTGAATGGATCTTTTTCAAATTTCAAAATTCAATATATTGAATTTCACTCAAATATGTGCAGGTTTACAAAATTAATAAGAAGATCCTAGAAGTTTAGCTTGACTCTTTCTCTCCACTAATTAAATTGGGGGCAAAAAGTCTAAGCCTAAATTTGATAGAGCTTTCCTCAGCCACCTCTCATTTTGACATATCTTTTTGATGTTGGTCACTCTCACCCAAAAAAGAAATGGGTAATGGGACCAACAGAAGAAAGGCAGTCAAAACTATTGATGTAATAAAATTTGTACCTTTATTAAAGATGGAGAGAGAGATTTATCCTCAATAGAATCACCATTTTTTTTGTGGTTGAAGTTAAAGTTTAAAATAAATTAATAAAATATATGGTTAGAGAGAAAGCTAGAGTGAGAAGGTCCGAGGAAATCTTTGAAATTTGCAGTTTGTTTTTCAAACTTTCATCTGCGCAGGATTCACACTACGCATGGTGGCGGACGTTCGCTGGCTACCTATGGCCGGTGGGCCTCTAGATGATCATCAAAGCTGCGATTACTCCAGCACATTTGTATTCTTCTTCTCCCCCAGATTATGGAGATGAGAAGTCAGTGCTTGCTCAAATGTCAAAACCTAAGATGAAATCTGGTATGTCATTAGTCATTAATGAAGGAGGTTATTTGCCGAAGATAGAGCTAGAAATTTTTGGTAAAGGAAAGAATGTAATGGTTGAAGAAAATGTTAAAGATATTTTCAAAGCTGGAATAAACTAAATTACAAAGGTTAATTTGAATGCATCTCCTTCCTCTAGACCACTGGTAAAAAGAATCAATTCTGATAATGATAATTCTAATTGGGATAGGCTGATTGATCCTAATTCGAAGAAGGAGCTCGTGACAGGGACTATAATGAATGCTGATGAAGTGTGTAATATCTCTGATTTGATGAAGAATGATTTAAGCTCTAATTTGACGAAGGTCCGGAATAATGAAACTGATGACTTTGGTGACTGTGTGGATGTTCCTTCAATTCCAGTTCATTCTGTGGGTTTTTTCCCAATAAAATGCATGGAGTAAAAAGAGAATATTAAAGTTTCTGATTTGGATTTGGGTGATTTCGTATATGAGGACAAAAAATAGTGAGGCCGCATGTTCAGAATGAAATGGAAAATTCAAATAATCTTTCATATTCTCTGGTGATCAAATATTTGGAGGAGAAGCTCCGTTACATTGGATTAGCTCAAAACTAAGAAGATAGTGGTCTCAGTTTGGAAAATTCCATCTTACAATGCTTGGCATGGATTGGGTGCTTTGTTCTTTTTTTGAACATGAGCACTTGGAATCAGTTTTATCAAATTGCCCTTGGTTCATTAAGGGACAAATGATTGGAGTAGATAGATGGTCTCAAAATTTCTCACCTACTTCACTTAAAGGCCTAACAGCTCATATATGGATTAGGTTGCCTAATCTCCCTCTTCTTTGCTGGGATGAAATCAACATTTGTAGAATTGCTTCTATGGTTGGGAAGCCTTACCTAATTGATGGCAACATGTTTCAATGGAGAGGAAGAGAATTCTAAAGAATTTGTGTCCATATTAAGCTGGATACTAAACTACCTATAGATGTCTGGGTGGAGGGTAGCTTTGAGAAATTCTATCAGAAGATAGAATACGAAAGTATTCCTAAATTTTTCTTCAACTGTTGGTTGATTGGTCACAACAAAAATGATTGTAGAAATAATTATGTGAATTCCAAAAATAAATCTATCAATAAAGAGAAGATTTTAAACCCTGATATTCCATCTGTGGTTGAGGGTAATCAAGATAAGGTGTGTGAAGAAACAAGCAATAATAATGCTGGTTATGGGCCATGGTTAATTGTTAACCGTGGAAGAAAGAATTCTAGGACTTCAAGCTTCAAAAAGTTTAATCAAAAACCTCAGGAGACCACTATTTGGAGAAAAGCTGAAGAAAAAAAAATAAAATGTTACGGAGGCTCCAGTATTTTCCAATGAAGAACTGGTTCATAAATCTATCTCGGATATAATTGATGACATCTCAAATCATGTTAAATTTGCTATATCTTTCCAGGAGGCAGGTCCCATGCTAGGAAATAATTCCATCATTCATACAAGTGACAACAAGTTTAATGCTCTTACTGATATAGTTGAAGAAGGAAAAATAGTACAGGATAAGCTAGAGGATGCTTTGATTTTTGAAGAACTTACTGCTATTAGAAATGCAGATACCTCGTATTCGAATGGGGATTCTGGCATGGAAAGCAAAGAAAGTGGATTCATTCATGTTAAAAAGAAAAAATCTAAATAATTGAAGGATCTTGGGCCTCTTAGTTCTAACACAAGGAATAGAAGATTGGAGATGGAGCTCAAAGTTACACTGGGGGTCTCATCCCCTCTCTTACATTAATGTCTTCGGTAGCATTTTGGAACTATAGAGGAGCCAAGAAAAGAGGTGCTTCTCTATATCTTAAAGAATTTGTTAAAATGTATGGTGTTTTCTTTTTGGGGTTGGTAGAGATCAAATTGTCGACAATTGAAATAAAGGAAGTCAAATTGCTGATTGGTGATGGTTGGAATTATTTTATTGTGCCTTCAGATGGGTTGTCGTGAGGCATTATTGTTTTATGGAATTCTAATTTTGCTAATTTCCAAGTTGTTGATTCTTCTTCTCAATGTGTCATTGGTGATTTGAAAACCAACAATAAAGGAAATTGGAGGATTTCTTATGTATATGGAAACAAGGATATGTATAAAAGGAGGGAGCTTTGGGAGATGTTGGAATTGCATTCTTGTGTCAATTATCCAATGGTGGTGGGAGGTGACTTCAATTGTCTGACTTCAAAGGAGGACAAAAAAGGTGGAAAAATTTTCAATTTTCCTAAGTGCCTAAAGAAATCAAAGTTTTTTCTAATAATGACTACCATGAGGTAGGTGTTATAGGTCCAAGATTTACTTTGTGTAACAACAAAATTGGAGGAGCTTGTATTCTTGAAAGATTGGACATGTGCTTTCTTAACTCAACGACTTTAAATTCCTCTCATCAATTGGTTGTTAGGCATTTGGCTAGAAAACTTCTGACCATAGTCCAATTATACGTATTTTTATGGATTTTAAACCTGCGGCTAAGAGAATCATAAGATTTGAGGATGTATGGGCCTCAAATCCAGCACCCTCATCTTTGGTGAAAAAGGAATTGAACAAGGTGTATCACGATAGCTATGCTTATATTCTGAATATAAAATTCAAAAAATCTTTGAAATCTCTATTTTTTTGGAGTAAGGTGAAACACAAAGATTTGATTCTATTAAAAGATCGCTTGTTGGAAGAGATTATGGAGCTTCAATCTAAGGAGTCGGATTCTAGATTTCTGACGGAAGAAGAATGCTTGGTGCTGAAAAAAAAAGTTAATGAATTAAACTCAACAATGGCTCAGCTGAATGATTAGTGGAAGCAAAGAGCTAAAGTAAAATGCTTGGTTGAGGGTGATTGCAACACAAGTTCTTTCATTCTTATGCTAGTGCTAGAAGAAATTCAAACAACATTCTTAAAATAAAAGATGAAAATAGCATTTTGATGGAAGATCATATTCAGATAGAGGAAGTGTTACTTCGGTTCTTCAATAAAAAATGGAAACATATGAACTATGTCTCATATGAGTGGCCTCTACCGCAGAATATCTTGGAGGATGCTGACCGAAGTGTGCTTGACAGGGAGTTCTCTATGGATGAAATAGAGCTAGTTGTTAAGCAAACTGAAGACAATTTTGCACCAGGCCATGATGGGATATCGTATTCATTTATTAAGGGTTATTGGAAAATCATCAAAGTTGATTTTTTGAAGGCCATAAAGCATTTTATTTGTCATGATGAGTTGGAAAAAAGTTGGAAAGACATGTTAATAGTTCTCATTCCTAATATGAGCAACCCATTGGTTCCTTCTAATTATAGACCAATTAGCTTGTGTAATTTGGTTTACAAGGTGGCGGCTAAGGTGATCTTAAACAGGCTATTAACTGTTATTCCTAAACTGATCTTGGCGGAGCAGGTGGCATTTATTAAGGGATGATCTCTTTCGGATCATGTGTTGGTTGCTCAGGAAATATTCTGCAAATTCAAGTATTCTAAATCATCTAAAGGTCTTGTTTTGTTTAAAATTTATATGGAGAAAGCATATGATTCCATGAGTTGGACCACTCTTAGGAAAGTTTTGGATTATTTTTTCTTTCCTTTAAAATTCTCAAAACATATTTTGGAGTGTGTGGAAGACCCAATATATTCATTAGCTATTAATGGGAATTTATCAGATTGGAAAAGAAGCTAGGAGTGGATTCCGTCAAGGTTGTCCTTTATCTCCTCTTTTGTTCATTCTTTGTTCACAACTTCTTACTAATGCATTTGCTCAAAGTTCTATTGGGATTAAAATTAGCCCAGGTGGCCCAAGGATATCACATTTACTATATCAAGACGATGTGATGATATTCTTTGAAGCTATTAAAAAGGAGGCAAGGGAAATCAAGGGAATTCTTACTAATTTCTGTAATTGGACAGGTCAATGCATTAATGTTAACAAACAACCATTTTGTTTGGAAAATTTGTTAATAAAAGGAGTAAGAAGACCATCACTCACATTATGGAATTCAAAGCAGTGAAAGAATTCTTCTATCTTGGTATAAAGATTGCTCTAAGAAGATTAGTAGCTGTTGATTTTCAATTTATCGTTGAAAAAGCTTTGAGGATGCTTAATGTTTGGGGGAGCAAATTCATCTCACTGGCTAGCTAGTTCACATTGGTCAAATCGATATTGCAATCTTACCCAACTTCTCATAGCACTCATTTACTTGTTCCTATAAGTGTGCTTCAAGAAATTGATAAGCTTTGTAGAAGTTTTTTATGGAATAAATCAAATGGAAGATTGGGTGTTCATTATGTATGCTGGGTTGAGTTGTGAAAATCATTGAAATGGGGAGGATATGGATTGTTTTCTTCAACTTCTAAGGATGCAGCTCTTAGAACTAGACTGGTTTGGCAGTATTTACAAGATAAAAAATCAATGTTACATAAATCACTTGCTCCTAAGTATGGCATAAAGGTTGAAGCTGGAGACAATAAGAAAGTTTTTTCATCTGCTTGGAAATTAATAATTGATGTAGGTAAGCTCCTCAATTCTATGGTGGGCGGGAGCATTGCAAATAGTTCATCAATTGATGTTCATAGAGATAATTGGATTTTGGACAAATGCATCAACAAATGACCAACTTATGTGGTACCTCAAGATGATAAGGTAATCTTGTTGGAAAAATTTATTACTAACAAAACATGGAATGTGGATGAACTTATTAAAGCATTTGGACGTGAACTGGTAGAGCTAATCTTGTAAATAAACAACAAACAAGACGCTCAAGAAAACGTCCTGGAGTTGATATACCAGAATTCGGGTAAGTCAATCTCAGCAATGGCATTTAAAGTTTTGCAGCAACAATAAGATGAGCTAAGGTTTCAGAAGTGGATCAAGAAAGCAAAATTGAGTTCTAGAGTAGAATTTTTCTGGTGGAGGCTACTAAAGAATGCAATCCCTACTTATCATTTTTTACCATATCGAAGACTGCAGAGTAATGAACTTTGTCCTAGTTGCTGGATCGAAGTTGAAGATGTGGAACATGTAGCTATCAAATGTGTCAAATTGAGAGAAGTTTTCTTACTCTTAAACAAATGGGGGTTCGATATCCCTTTGTTTGATAACCTTTAAAGCTGCTGCAGGTGGCTGGAGCACATAGTTCTTCATAATTGTATGCTACTTAATCTAATTTTCATTGTGATATTTTTATCTTAGAACGCTAGAAATAGATTCATCCATGAAGGAGTCGAAGAAAGCATAGCTCTGATTGCCGTCAATGTTCTGAGCTACTCGTCAACATCTAAGATGTCTTATAATTTTAATTCAGACAGTTGGGATGCTAACTAGTCGATTAGGCTTTCTAATATTGGGCATCCCTCTCCACCCGATTGGTTGAAAATTAATGTTGTTTCTTCGCTTGGCTCATCTTATAAAGATGGAATAAGAGGAGTATTCTAAGATTGCATAGGGAGGTTTTTGATGGCTTTTGGAAGATCTTGTATCCATTGGGACATGTCTCAATTAGAAATCTTAGATATCAAATCTTTAAAAGAGGTGATTAGAGATTAGATGTTCAAATATAAAGGTGTTATTATTAAAAGTTACAATTCTAATGTTATTAGAATTCTTCAACCTGCAATGGCTGACGGGTTCAAGGAGATGGAAGACTTTGAGTACTTCAACTAGTTCAACTATGTGGTTTTCAAATGTATAGATAGAAGTAGTAATAAGTTAGCCGACATGTGTGTTAACCTTGCTCTTATTAGCAACTTCATTTGGGAAGATATATGCTTGAATAAGATTCCTCCTTCTTTCTGTAATTTGTTAAAGGAGGAATCAACTTTGTAGTTTCCTTATGCTCTTTGATTATTAATGCAAGTTATTTCTCTTTCAAAAAAAAAAAAAAAAAAAGAAGTTAAAGTTTAAAAAGAAGTTTAAAAAGTTATTTTTTTTTGGAAATTTGGAATTAGTATATAAATTTTAATTCTGAAATCAAACATACCATCAGAAATGATATTCCACCTCAAAAAGTGGAAATAAGGTTTCTGAATGGGGTTTAGATTTAGAATTAAAAATTACATCTGAAATATCATAACCAAATTCAAAAAAGAACTACGTATGATCCTATAGGGTCAAAATGATATTCTATTAAATATTTGACTATTATGGTCTAGATGAAGGGTCTTTAATTTTAGATTCAAAGTCATGACGATAAATGATTTATCTTCTTAGGGGAAGAGGATATCACCTATCGATGATCGTTCGAACATCATGATAATGATCATAATTGATTATGATTTTCTAAAAGGAAATTAAATGATTTTTTTTTGAAAAATTGATTTTTTTAAATTGATCTAAGTTATAAATCTCCTACAATCGCAAACCCTTGTAGTTAATTATATCATAGGAAATCTAAGTTTTCTATGAATTGTCTCAGTTAAAATAACAGTAGAAATTTTATTTTTAAAATTCTTGATGTATGATATCAAAGGAGGTGATGTCAGAATTTTAAGTAAGATTGGGTCAAACTTAGAACACTTATTTCTATAGGTCAAAGGAAGAGAAGAAAAAGGCATTTTGGATTCTAAAATAATTTAGAAATGCTTCGATCTACCTTCTATATTGAGCATTAAATTTAGATTTTAAAGAGATTTTAATTTAAGTAAAAAATTTATTAGAAGGTTGGAATTATATTCTCAGTAGGTCTTATGATTTTGAGTCTACCCTAGATCCTAAGTCTAATTTGGGCACTGAATAATAATAGACCAAACCTAAATATTACAGTGCAAAATATGGACTTACCACAGCCTGGATTAAAAAGTCAGCTATCCATCTAAGCGATTTTAAATACATAAGTATGGTCTTTTATGAAAGAGTGGGCAGGGATATTATTAATTAAGTTTTGAGGAGTTAGGGTCAACATCTAAAGTAGATCATTATTGCCGCATTTACTAATATATTGTAATTATATTCGAAGAAAATGCAATTATAATTTTAAACACCTTTAAATTTATTTCTAATGCAATGCATGATGATTGACTCGGGGAATTTATAAAGTGAATATGAAGCAATTTTAAAAGGGCATAAAATATATATTTTTCCCTAGAGATTACATAACATTTTCTTTACAAAATAGCACCCTAATAGGCCAGGTGGTCTACTAGAACCCACAGTCAGGGATGTGCCTAATAAGAAAGTAAAGAATATAATATGCTTATAAAAACTCCTCGGTTATTCCCAGGCTTACTTCTTAAAATCGCATAAGAATCTGCGTGAGACTAAAAAAATTAATTAAATTGAGTAGGAAAAGATCTGTCATTCCCTACCAAGCCTCCACAAATATCCATGCTAAAATAAAACATGACATGCAAGAAAATAAACTTAAAAAAATAGACAAGTTATACTACACAATCAAATTAAATTAATTAATCAATCAAATCAATTAGATGAATTAAAATGTTCATGTGGCAAGTGCCACTTAATTATAACCCATAATTTATAGAATTAAAAGTGGTTGGGTATCAGTGATAATAACCTGGATTCTAATCCTAGGACTGATACATAATACTTTGAGTGGGATATAATTTATAGTCACTTCTTCATCCTTCTATAAGCTCCTCTAATTTTTCAGTTATGGATATCCAAATGTAAACAACCTCATCCCCAAAGTATTGCTCTCTTTTCTCTTTGGATATTAAAGTCATATTAACTTTGATCTTCAATTGGAAGAGAACTCTCCCTCAAGGAATGCTCTTTCCTCTTTGGATTACAAGTTGGATGTAGTATCCTAACTCAAAAACTCACTTTCAAACAACTCAATCATAAATAAATTACATCATATTTCAAAAACAAAATTCTAAACTACCTACAGAGTTATCCTAAGAAGTCGAAATTAATAATAACATCCCAAGCAGTTATATATATAGATATATATTCTTATATTAAATCACACCCACACTTGTCCATGCTCCTTTAATCCAAGGGTGACTTTATATTTTTAAGCATATATGTAAAATTTTGTCAATTTGGAAGATTTTAATTTGCCCCTTTGATTTAACCCTGCATAAGCATGACCACCTTTTGAAAACTCTATGAGCATCTAGATTATTCCTAACCTAGGGGCAATCTAGTGTCCATCACATCAATTCATTTATTACAAAATAAATAAACAATCAATCAATCAATTTTCAATCAACATGAAAAAAAAAATTAAAAAAAATTCAAACAATATGCAGTGAAAACCATTGAAATCTCAGAAAATAAAAGAAGTAAAGTAAACACTGGCCTTACCTGGATCTAGAGTTGATTGTCCTAGAAAAGAATTTAAAGTGTGTGTAAAAGGCAGTGTGGCTCGGATAGGTCCTATGCTAGGGATTTGTTAAAGTTGTTTAGTGTTTTAGTGTTTTTTATAGGCTTAAGGGATTTTTAATTAGAGTATTAAGTATTAATGTTTTGATGTTAGTTTTAAAGTGTGTTTTAAATTTTGAATGAGTACTACATTTATTTATACCTGAGCCATAAGGTTTATTTCACCTTCTTTGGGGCTAAGTTAATAGCATCGTCGGCCCGGGTTACCTAGTAGTAACCAATATAGATTAAAGAGTTTAATTGATTGGAAGCTTAAGGGTTGGTAAATTTTAAATAGATTAATATGTTTAATGATTATATTAATATTTTTTTGGGATTTTTAATCAATTGTTATTTTTTTGAAATTTTTGCAAATTATTTATTTATTTTTTTAATTTTTCTAATATTTTTAATTAAAATTTAATTAATCATTCAGAAGTTCCATTTAAAATTAAATTATTATTATCTAGTTTTTATTTGAGTTTTTTCAATTTTTAATGTATTTTTGAATTCTTGTTCTCTAGATATAACTAATTATAGATGAAATTAAATATTTAATGAATTAAAATAAAGTTTTAATTTAAATTTGTTATTTTAAATTGATATTAAAGTTTTCTAATCTTTAATTTTTTATTTGAATTTGTCTTATGTCTTTAAATTTTATTTCATTTTTAATTAATTTATTTGATTAATATTTAATTAAAGGGTAATTAAAATATTAATTAAATTATTATGATGTTGATGTTGAATTTTATCTTTCAATAATTTCATATACTTATTGAGGTTGATTGAGGATGGTTTGATTTTATTATGTATTTTATTTGAATTATTTTTATTTACTGGAGCATTCGTAAATTTAGAAGACCCTAGGTCCCATAAGCCAATAATTGTGTGCTCCTCCAACCTTATGTCCATGTAGTAAACATTGTATTTAGTTTGTTTGTAATTTTGGGCAAACCCAAAATGCATTAACATGATTTATTTACATCCATGTATATGTCCAAGGGTTAGTGAACTTGATTGTAAATCCCAACTCAACTTTAGTTTCACGCAAGGATAATAATTAAGGATGAGTCTTAGTGAACTTTGGCAAAGTCTAGGATTCATACGTTCATATTTTAGACATGAAACATCAAACATAGATAATTTAGTGACACTAGACCTTAGGATTAGTATGCACTATTACTTTAACATTAATTAACCTCAAATAAAAATAAATCGATCACTAACTCTTCTTTAAGATTTGAAAAACTCTAGTAAAATGATAATTCAAATAAAATATATAAAAATATCAAACCTTCCTTAGTGAAGCCCAATCAATACAAAAAATCTTTGATAGATAAAATTCAAATAAAACATCATTAAAATTTAATTAATATTATAATTACCCATTAATTTAATTTAAAATGATAATTTTCAATTAAAACTTAATTTTAATTCATTAAATAATTAAGTTCATCTATAATTAGTTATATATAGATAACAATAAGTCAAAAATACATTAAAATTAAATAAAATCAAATAAAATCTAGTGATTAATAATTTAAATTTAAATGGAACTTTTGAATTATTAATTAAAATTGATTTAAAAGTTCTCAAAATTTATTTAAAATTCTAAATAATTTGTAAATTTTTTTTTTAAAAAAGCAACTGATTAAAAATATGAAAAAACATTAATCGAATCATTAAATTTAGTATTCTATAAATCTAATTAAAATCTATCAGCCCTTAAACTTCCAATAAATTAAATACTTTAATCTATGTCGGTTTTTACTAGGTAACACGAGCCTATGAGGCTATTAGCTTAGCCCCAAAGAAGTTGAAATAAACTTCACGGCCCTAGTGTAAACAAAGGTAGTAATCACTCAACATTAAAACACACTTAAAAACTAACATCAAAATATTAATACCTAAACTCAAATTAAAAATACCCTAAGCTTACAAAAAATAATAAAACATTAAATAACTTTAATAAATTCCCTAGCATAGGACATATCCGAGCTACATGACCTTTTATACACACTTTAGATGGTTTGATATGATGGGTGTTAGATTAATCCTAGGTTTGGGGCAATATAAATGCTCACAAAATTTTTTGTAGGTGGCCATGGTCATACATGGCTAAATTATGGGGGAAAATTAAAAGATTTCAAACTGATTTATTTTTTAACAACTCCTAAAAATTTCAACCCCTTTGAATTATAGGAGTATGGATAAGTGTGGCTGTGATTTAATTTAAGAAAACACACACACACACATACACACACACACACACACATATATATAACTACATGGGTTGTTATTATTGATTTTAACATTAGGATAACCTTGCATGTTGTCTAAAACTTTCTTTTCAAAATAAAATGTATTTTAATTATGATTGAGTTGTGAAAGTGAGCCCTTTAGTTGGGATACTACATCAAACTTGGAATCCAAAGAGGAGAGAGCATCCCTTAGGGAGAGTTCTCTTCCATTTGGAGATCAAAGTTGAGATGGCCTTAATATCCAAAGAGAAAATAAAACACCTATTTTGGGAGGAGTTTATTTTCATTTAGATATCCATAACTAATGGATCCAAGAAGCCCGCAATAGGATGAAGAAGTGAATACAAAGAGTATCCCACTGAAAGTTACTTGTGTTAGTCCTATGATTAGTTCCTAATTTTTGTCAGAGGTACCCGACTAGTTTTAATTTTTGTAAATTCTATGTTGTAATTAAGTGGCACTTATCACATGGATATCTTAATTTATATAATTAATTTGTTAATTGATTGATTTACTTTGATTGTACAATAAAATTTGCATATGTTTTTAGGCTTTTTTTCTTGTATGCTATCTTTTATTTTAACCTGGAAATGCATGGAGGCTCATGAGGGAATGATAAAACTTTTTCTACTTAAATTAGATAAAAATTTTAGGATCATATAGAAACTTAAGAAATTTTAAGAAGTAAGTCTAGGAATGACTCTGGGGTTCGCATAAGCATGTTATATTCTTCTCTTCCTTATTAGGCTCCTCCTTGCCTGTGCTTCTAGTTAACCACCTAGCCTATTTGGTGTAATTCTTTTAAGAGGATGCTATGTAATATCTAGTGAAAAATGTACTTTTAAGCATTTTTAAAACTACTTCATATTCTCTTTATGCATTTATCGAGTCAATCAGCATGCATTATATTTGAAATAAATTCAAATGTATTTAAAATTTTAATGTCATTTTCTTTGAGCATAATTATCCTACATAAGCTAAGGAGCCAATTAGAATTTTCTTTACATGTTAAACCCAACTCCTTAAAACTTAATTAATAATGTCCCTACTAACACTTTCACAATTCAAGACTCATGGATTTTAAATCATCTAGGTTTTTAGTTGGCTCCCTAGTCTAGGCTATGGTAATACAGGTTTTTAACTATATTAGCAAGGTTTGGGCTATTGTAGTTCAGTGTTGACATAACACTTAGGATCTGGGGCAGACTCAAAATCATAAGACCCCATCTTCTAGAAATGCAATCTCAACCTTCTAATAAATTGAAAACTTAAATCAAAATCTCTCCAAAAATCAAAATTTAATGCCCAATACATAGGGTAGACTGGGGCATTTCTAAATTGAATGATAATCCAAAATGCCTCCCACTTATCTTCCTTTGACCTCCAAGATAAAGTGTTCAAAATTTGACTCAATCCCAATTGAAAATCCTTCTTCTCCTCTGTTGATATAGTTCCTCGAGAATCTCAAAAATAAAATTTATACCATTATTTAAATTGAGAGTATTCATAGAAAACTTAGTATTTGTAAGATGTAATTAACTACGAGTGCTTGCATTCATAAGATTTAAAACTTAGATCAATTTTCAAAATCATTTTTTTAAAAACTCTTTTACTTTTGTTTGGAAAAATCAAAATAAATTACGATCATTATGGTCATGTTCAAATGATCAATGATGGGTGATACCCTCTTCCCCTAGGAAGATATATCATTTATCATAATGACTTCAAATATGAAATTAATGACCCTTCATCTAGACTATCATAGTCAAATATTTGATAGAACATTTTGACCCTTCAGTGTCATATGTAGTTCTTCCTTGAATTTGGTTATGATATTCCTGATGAAATTTGTAATTCTAAATTTGAACCCTATTCAGATACCTTATTTCTACCTTTTAAGGTGGTATATTATTTTTGATGGTATGTTTGATTTCTAAATTAAAATTTAAAAGTTAATTCTAAATTTCACAAAAAAAAACTTTTCAAACTATGTTTTTAAATTTTAACTTCTCAACCATAACAAGGATGTCAACTAAATATTAAATCATTGATTTGAGAAATACACAATATTTATTATATCTAAATCACTAGATGATTAATCCCAGGGGGATTTGATCTAACTTTTTTCACATAGGATAATATCATTGAGCAATGCTCTGATAAATAATCTTTGATAGGTTAAAAATCTTAAGATGATGTAAATCAAATCTTAAATACTTTATTTATGAAATATATAATATTTATTATTTCTCATTCACTGGATAATCAATCTTAGAGGGATTCTATCTGAAATTTTCCACTCAGGTTAATGTCATCATGTAATACTCTGACAAATAATCTCGGGTAAGTTAAACATCCTAGGAGGATGTCAATAAAATCTTAAATCCTTGATTTGAGAAATACATAATCTTTATTATAGGGTTAGGTGATGCCTTTCCTATACTTTAATCAAAAACTTATCTATTAAAAATAAGTCCTATATCATCATACTTTAGATCCAAGGTTAGGAGACGCCTTTCCTTAGACTTTAATCCAAAACCTATCAATTAGGAATGAGTCGACTGCTGGCATGCTTTAGACCTAGGGTAGGAGATGACTTTTCTTAGAATCAAAATTCCATATTTTATCTTTTTATTCGATAACCAAAAATATATGGAGTAGAACTTTATTTTACTACACATATTGGGTGTCAATTTGTTGACCTTATATTTGGTATGAAAATTCATCTATCAATCATTGATAGGATTCAAATCAAATTGTATTTGAATTAATTAAAGTTGATTTAAACACACAAATTGAATTTGACAATGTTGATTTGACTCATTTTGAATTTGATTCTCCTCGACACCATCATGAATTATTAAATTGAGTCAATTGATTATAGTTTTAAGTTGAGCGAAACCTAAATTAATCAATACCCATTGAATTTTTATCAAATAAGTTTAATCGAATGCCTTCAAGATGATTTGATTTAATTAATAAAATTTATCCTCAACTGCTTCAATTGCCTTGATTTAACACGTCTTGGCTTAATCTAAATCTATTCAACATCACTTATAATTAATAGACTTTGAATAAATAATTTAAAACATAAAGTATAACAAAACTTCATTATTTTATCCATCATTTTATTTCAATTTGATGCCGGTGGGAGAGGGCTTCAAGGCATTTATCTTGTTTGATTTGCCTCGGTAATCTTCTTCAGTCTTCATTCTTCTCCTTGTTCACATTTTTCAATTCATATTCTTCTCAATCTTCATCTTCTTCTTTACTTTATTTTGTGTAAATTTCCATTTTGATGGCTATTTGAATTTTTTTTTCATTTTTCTTTTCAATCTGAGATAAGTTTTCTCATGAATTTAAGAAGTTTTTTGATAGATTCCTGTTGCATTTTAAATCTTAAATGGTTAGAACCCTGCATTAATCTTATAAAAAAAAAGTAAGGTTACTCATAGTTTTGATTTTATTTCTTGAAAGAATGAAATGGGTTTTGTTGGTTTTTTGCTAATGTTTTGAATTGGCAAGTTCTCTTCTCTTATTTTTGAGTTCTCTTCTTTAACTAATTTTCATAATTAAGGATTGAAAGGTTGAAACTTATCCTTTTTCTGATTAAAATAATTTTGAAGCTTCCTGAGCATCCATAAAAGGGAGGAAAGTCATTATCTAATTCTTCTTGTATAGATATCATGAACAATTTTATGAAGTGAAATAAACCATTGGATTAGACTCTTTACAGACTGATGAGACTCATAAACCTTTCTTTAAAATGACATGACATAGTGTTATATTATAGTAATAACTCTGTCCATGTTTATCTGCCTTGATATCTTACTCATTTAACGCAAATTACATGATTAATGACAAAGGAAAATAAGTAATTACAACAATATTAGATTGCATCCAGTTTCCTACTTTTACTACATTACTTTACAAAGCATATATAATCATGATGCTTATCAAAATTTTGTTAAGAAAGTGTAATTTTCATTTATCATTAAAGCTATTGGCACTGTTTTAGATATGAGTTTGCATTACTTTTTGTTGAAATGAGCCTCCAATGAGATGAGCTTTTTGCTTAAAAGATGATCTAGATTTTTTTTTTAATCTTGAAGGGTTTTTTTCTAGAAATTAGAGGAGGAAATTTGTATAGATAATATTCATTTTCTATGAATTCATGGAGATATGGGTGTGCTGAAATTTATTTTCTATGGAAACTATATGCTGAAATTATTTCTTGAATTTTCTTCTTGGATCACTGTGGGCATTCTTGTGAGAGTTTTTTTTTTAATATACAAGGCTTGTTTAGTAAAATGAGTAGGATTGTTATGTCTTGTTTCACGTTTTGATATTTAGATCTCTAATGCATCATATGTTATTCAAATATACATGAAAGTTTGTATAATCTTTGTTCTCCAACAAGCCTTGTGTGTGGGTTTCTTTGAAGGATATTGGAAAGAATATGACTTGTGATGTTATATAGGATGTTAATATCTTAATGATGCAAGTTGAAGAGAAAGTTTTTCTAAACTTATTTCCATAGCATTTTTAAGCAAATTAATGCAAATTAGAGGTTGCACCCATATAAATATCTTACTTCATGAGGGGATTTAATTGCTTGGGCTACATGTTTCTTTTCCAAGAAAACTTTCTTATCTTGTGATCTTTTTGGTAAATAGATTTAAGTGATTTTGGTGTGGAGGGTTCACTAGTCTTTGTTGTAAAGAGGCTTTGGAAATTTGTTTGTTTTCTTTATCATCAAGATTTTTGTTGGAACATTAACCAAGGAGATGGCCCTATTGAATTCCTGACAAAATTAATTTATGATTTGATTCTTACATCATCTATTAAATAATTTGTTTGCTATCAATGACAGACATGCTACTTGCATTAGTATCTTGTATGAGGTATTGAGAAACATGTTTTGTTCTAAAGGGTTATGGTTACAGTGATGTGGTCATATGCATTCTTGAAATTGATAGTATAAGTAATTTTAATGTTGTGATATGTAGAGCTTGATAATGATGTTAGAAAATTAAGCCCTCTTTATATTTCAGATTCCTGAACTTTCATTATTCTAATGCATGGTTTCTACATGCTTTTGAGATGTATTTTGAGTTAATTGAAAGGGAATGAATCAATTTGAGTTATCCTTCTCTTATTTACATTGAGAATGAATGTTGAATGAAAATAGTCAAATGAGTTTTGTGTTCTGTTGCGGATCTATGGCTTATGATTTTGATGATAGCAAACATTCTTTTTCACTATGACTGCTTTCTACTAACATTTCAGGTTCACACGATCGGACTGCAATTTGGAATCAGCTCAAGATTGGGTAGACTTGGTCTGAGCCAGTTTGTACACTTTTTCCTTTCTTGAGTCTATTGTATTTGTTGTGGCTCATGATGCTTTGTAACGTATAAGAGTTCCTAACTGTTCCCTAGAGTTTACTATTTTTTATTACATCATCCTGGATGATATTTATATTGGCTGGGATGATCTGTTTAAAAGCAGAAACCCTAATTACGGCATCCTCGTTAAAGTAGCATTCATTATGCAAAACACATCATCCTGGATGATTTTGTATCGACCAGGACAATAGGCTCAATTCAGAAAGAATCTATCGCTAGATCTACTTAGGAAATTCTTATTTTTGGATATCGGCCTAGTGGATCAGCCTGGACTATAAATATCGTCCAGGACAATCCAGGATAGTTTTTTCCAAAATTTCTCTGGCAATTTTGGAAAGCAATTAATGGTGATTTAGTCCAGGGCAATCGCAAGATCGTCCGGGACGATTATACATCATCCAGCTTCATTTCAGGGTGATATTCAGGATGATTTTCCTCGTATTTGAACTAATTGGCCAGGACGATATGTCTATCGTCCTGGACGATAAAGTCGACAACTTGCATTAATGAGCTCATTTTTAGCTCTTCTATTTAAGAGATGACAAGGCACTTTGTAAGTGTCTTTGGCAGCCATTGTAGCTTCGTTCTTGTGGGGGAAACTTGAAGAGAGAGCTTAAAAGGGATAAAGGAAAGGGTGGAGTTTGAGAGGGAGAAGATCCTGTGGGGGGGGGGAACTCAAGGGAGTGTGGAAGGGATTCCACACGGTTGCTCCGATGAACTCGCACCTTAGTACCATCGGATTCAAGGCTTGTCTCGAGGTAAGCTCACCAAAGAAGAAGATCTCTTAGGTGTCAAAGGACCCGGCGACTTCGCCGCACCGGGGAAGGTGGAAGTGATTTTATAAGGGCTTCTCCGTCTAGCTGTGGGGGCTAAATGAGAGACACTTGTTTTAGTGCAATACTTGGAGGGTGCCTCCAAGGAGTGGACATAGGTCAAGGTTTGACTGAACCACTATAAATCCGGTGTATTTTTTTCTTATTATTTGCTTTCGCATTTAATTTCCATATTTGATTTTCTTTGTGGTGATTTTGGTTTGAGTTTTATCTTTGGTTTTAAAGTTATCCAATTTACCTCTCTTTTTGTTAGCCTTGGGCCAGTTCATAAGGGCTTAACATCCCTAACAAACTTTCAAGTGGTATCAGAGCAGAATTCATAAAATAAGTTTTTAATTTGATCGTACGATATGTTCAAAACTTGTGCTTGACAATCTTGGTTCCTGATTCAGCAATTTGTGCATTGATCTTCTATTAGATATGTTTTATGAAAGGAGTTTTGAAAAATTAATGTTTCTTTTTCTCGTTTATTCCTTGATTTGGATATTGGATTAAAAAGTTTTTTTAGCCTTTAAAAGAACTTGAGTTTGGATTATCAAATAATGAATTTCAAACCTTTTTTGAGCTATGCATTGTCAATTCAATTCTACTAAGTTTTTGATTAAAATCAAGAGGTAACTTTATCATTTTAAGAATGTTTTTTCACTAGATCAGGAAACATTTTTGTCTTTTGTTAGTTTTATTTTTTATTTGTGCCTCCTCTCTTTTTGATAATGTGAAAGGGGGAGAACGTACTGTTGAATTTGTGTCCTTTTTTCTTTTCAAAAAATTTAAAACAACAAAAATATTTTTATCTCCCCTATTTTTTAAAGGCTTATTCTAGTGAGGGGGAGATTAGGAGAAAATGTTCCTTTTTGCAAATTCAAATTGAAATGTTTGCCATCATAAAAAAGGGGGAGATTTTTGCAGATCTATGGCTTACGATTTTGATGATAGCAAACATTCTTTTTCTCTATGACTGCTTTCTACTAACATTTCAGGTTCACACGATCGGACTGCAATTTGAAATCAGCTCAAGATTGGGTATACTAGGTCCGAGTCAGTTTGTACACTTTTTCCTTTCTTGAGTCTATTGTATTTGTTGTGGCTCCTGATGCTTTGTAACGTAGAAGAGTTTCTAACTGTTCCCTAGAGTTTATTATTTTTGATAACATCGTCCTGGACGATACTTATATCGGCCGGGATGATCTGTTCAAAAGCAGAAACCCTAATTAGGGCATCCTCATTAAAGTAGCCGTCATTATGCAAAACACATCGTCTTGGATGATTTTGTATCGGCTAGGACAATAGGCTCAATTCAGAAAGAATCTGCCTCTAGATCTACTTAGGAAATTTTTTTTTTGGGATATCGGCCTGAAGGATCGGCCTGGACTATAAAATATCATCCAGGACGATCCAGAACAATTTTTCCAAAATTTCTCTAGCAATTTTAGAAAGCAATTAATTGTGATTTCGTTAGGGCCTATCACAAGATCGTTCGGGATGATTATACATCGTCCAGCTTCATTTCAGGGCGATATTCAGGACAATTTTCCTCATATTTTAACTAATCGGCCAGGATGATATGTCTATCATCCTGGATGATAAAGTCGGCAACTTGCATTAATGAGCTCATTTTTAGCTCTTCTATTTAAGAGATGACAAGGCACTTTGTGAGTGTCTTTGGCAGCCATTGTAGCTTTGTTCTTGTGGGGGAAACTTGAAGAGAGAGCTTGAAAGGGAGATAGGAAAGGGTGGATTTTGAGAGGGAAAAGATCCTGTGAGGGGGTGAACTCAAGGGAGTGTGGAGGGGATTCCACACGGTTGCTCCGGCGATCTCGCACCTTAGTACCATCGGATTCAAGGCTTGTCTCGAGGTAAGTTCACCAAAGAAGAAGGTTTCTTAGGTGTCAAAGGACCGGGCGACTTTGCCGCACCGGGGAAGGTGGAAGTGATTTTGTAAGGGCTTCTCCACCTAGCTGTGGAGGTTAAAGGAGAGACACTTGTTTTAGTGCAATACTTGGAGGGTGCCTCTAAGGAGTGGACGTAGGTCAAGGTTTGACCGAACCACTATAAATCCGGTGTGTTCTTTCTTATTATTTGCTTCCGCATTTAATTTCCATATTTGATTTTCTTTGTGGTGATTTTTTTTTTGGAGTTTTATCTTTGGTTTTAAAGTTATCCAATTCACCTCTCTCTTTTTTAGCCTTGGGCTAGTTCATAATGGCTTAACATCCCTAACGAACTTTCATGTTCCTTATGAATATTTTCTCAAATGGTGATTATATGTATTTTATGAATTTTCATTGTTTGAGAATGTAAGGTCATTGTGATGTCCCAATATCATATGTATTCAAGAAAGTTTTAGTTAGATTGAAAAATCTCACATACAACCCTTTGTGTTTCAATATTAGATGCAAATTCAAGCTTTAAAATTTCCTTTAAGTATTTGTTAGCTATTATTTATTTGAGTTTTTTTAGAATTTCTCTAAAATGGATAACTTCATATCCTCGCTTCCTAAAAACACTCATTTCTTTCATTAGTATAAAGTTATTTGTTTGAATGATTCAACTCCATCTTATTCACAAATTCCATGTGATCTCATTCTATATAAACCCATTAATGTTTCACTTTTTTATAAGAGTCATGGATTTATGCAAGAATTCAGACAAAAAAAAATCAAGAACTAAAATTGGGGATTACAAAGGAGTCCATTAAAAAAAATTAGCTGGAGAAAAGAATTTGGTTAAATGCCGAATGTACTCAAAAAAATAATATTCTGGTGTTTAAGGAGGAGAGTGTGAAACAACATTTATGTGGCATGCATATATTAATGGTGTAAGATACACTTATCTTATGTGAAATTGCAATGAAATTACTTTCATGTTATGGTGCAAGTGTCAAATTTTTTGACAGTGGATTAGAAGCTTTCAGTGTGGTAAAAGATATTTGAAAAAAAAGTCCTATTTCTGAAGGAATAAGCTCAAGGTATTTACCTCTTGGTTTTATTTTTATGGATTGTTAGATGGCAACTGTGATGAATATAAGGCAATGGAGAGTAGCACACATATTGCTACATCCAGTTGTTTATTTATGCATTTTTCTAAGTTGGAAAATTAAGATTGTTGATACTCGATATTCACTTAAGCTGTTTGGCTTGACATGAGTTTGATTATTGTGAAGCAAGATCTAATGTTCTTTTAAAATATATTGTATATGGTTATTTGTTCTTGTGAGATGACATATGAGTTGCAATTCCTCTTTACAAACAAGTATATATTCTAAGATTATTCCTGTAAAATGTCATATAAGCTAAAAATTATTGTTGTAAACTTTTTATTTTACAACAATAAATCTCAAACAACAATCAATTAATTATCAACTCTTTATTAAGGTTTGAAAACTCTCATAATTAATAATAATTCAAATAAAATACATAAAAATATCAAATCTTCCTTAATCAGCCCCACTCAAAACATAATCATTTAGAAATGAAAATCAAACCAAATTTCATTAAAATTTAATTAATATTTTAATTACCTCTTAATTAAATATTAATTAGATAGTTTCATTAAAAAGAAAACAAATTTCAAAGATATAAAATCATTCAATAAAAATAAAATTAAGATGAGAAAACCTTAATATAAATTTAAAATATATTTTTTAAAATTAAGACTTAATCATAATTCATATAATAATTAAATTCATTTGCAATTAATTGCATATAACTAACAATAATTCAAAAGTATATAAAAAATTGAATTAAATGAAATGAAATTTAGAGATTAATAATTCAAATTTTAAATGAATTTTTTTGAATGAAGTTTAATTAATAATCTGTTAATAAATGAACAAATTAAGATAACAGTTTTAGAAATTAAATAAAAATTTATAAATAGTTCAACTAAAAAATCTAATAATTGGTCAAACCCTTAATCAATCATTATCCCAACAAATAAAATCTATAACTAACTAATCTAATTAAATTTTTTCAACCCTTTACTCACAATCAATTAAATCTCTTCTTTAATATTAGTTACTAATAGAAAACTTGGCCCTACGAGGCTATTAACTCAAGACGAAGGAAGGTGGAATAAATTTCATGGCCTTAGTGTAAATAATGGTAGTAATCATTTAATTCGGAAAGGTCTTACCACTTCTGGCTCCATAACGACTCTCTAGTTCCCTAGAGATTCTAAGGCATTTTTTGGGTTTACTTGTTGGCTCCCTCGGTGGCGATCATCATGGATCTTTTCTGTTGGATTTTCCTCAATTTTGTGTTTCTCTATTTATCTTTCTCCTCTTGTGGTTGTATTTTTTATGTTCTCAATTTTTTGTGGTTTTTAGGCGATGACGACTCTGTCGTCATCAAACCCATGACTTTCGTCGAATGCTTCTACTAACTCTTGCTATTTTAAAGATGTTCTTTAGGGTGGTATTTATTATTCATCTTGTAATTTGGATCTGGTTCACACTTCTTTTAAAGGATTATTTTCTATAATGTTTGACGATAAAGTGGTTTCTCAACTAGTAGCTCCTTTTGATTTCACTTTGGTGGGTAAATTTGTTCTGTGTCACCCTAATCTTGATGTCATCCAAAAGTTTTTCCTTAACTTGTAATTCTTCGAAACATTTTCTATTGGTTTGATGGACCAATGCCATGTCGTGATATTACTCTCTAATGACCTGGATTATACTCGCATTTTCTCCAGCTAGCCTATTATATTCTTGGCTAACAAATGCATTTACTTAAGTGGATTCCTATCTTTTTATGTTAGAAAGAAATCTCCCATAACTCCTATTTGGCTTTCTTTTCCTAATTTAAGGCTCCATTTTTTTATTACTCAGATCCTTTTTACTCTACTTCCATCTTTGGCCGACCGTTATAGACGGATCAAGCAACTGTGTCCATATTGCATATGGATGTGGCTTGTATATTGGTTGAAGTGGATATATTGAAGAAACATCCTAACGAGACCTGGATTGGTTTGGAGGTTAATGGGTATAAAAAAAGGTTGTTTTTGAAAATTTTCCTATCCTTTATAGTCATTGTAAAATGCATGGTCATTATTATTCGCTTAAGTGGATTCCTAGCTTTTTATGTTAGAAAGAAATCTCCCATAGAACCTATTTGGCTTTCTTTTCCTAATTTAAGGCTCCATTTTTTTATTACTCAGATCCTTTTTACTCTAGCTTCCATCTTTGGCCGACCGTTATAGACGGATCAAGCAACTGTGTCCATATTGCATATGGATGTGGCTTGTATATTGGTTGAAGTGGATATATTGAAGAAACATCCTAACGAGACCTGGATTGGTTTGGAGGTTAATGGGTATAAAAAAAGGTTGTTTTTGAAAATTTTCCTATCTTTTATAGTCATTGTAAAATGCATGGTCATTATTATTCGGAATGTTTTATCATACACCCTCATTTATAGAACATGAAGGATATGTCTAAAGACCCCAAGGAAAAATTCTTTAGAGAATTAGATACTACACAAGAATACTAACATGGTGTAGGAAATATTATAGGAGGTAAACTCGAATCAAGGCAACACTGATATTAATACTCATTATACATTGAATGATAAAACTGACATTCCTAAGGAGGCTGACTATGTTGAAGATAATAGTAAGATTGTGGCTTATCAATCCATTATGATTCAAGGAGGGATTTCTGATCCTCCTTTGCTTGAATCCCAAATTCAAGTAACTAATGACTTTGAAAATGTGGATGAACAAATGGTGGCAATTTCTTTTGGAAAAAATTCCATGTCTATTGCTTCTTATGTGCCATGTGTTTCTAATAAAAACTTACATGATTTTGATTTCTTAGAGTGTAATGATAATGGTAATATTAACATTCCTTCTAAATTTCAAGTGAATGACCAAGATAATTTTTAGAAGGTAGTATGGAAGAAGGGGAGTTTATGTCGGAGGATTTAGCCGAAAAAGACACTTGCCTAGGAAATGGAAAAGTTATGAACACTCATGGAAATGCTATGGCTGAGGAAGATATTGACATAGAGGAAGCAAATAAATTGCAATGTAAGGATAATGGTATGAGTAGTAAGGTTTCTTCTTCTTATAATCAGGATGCTTGTACTAATGTTAGTGATGTTAAAGTTATTGATAATGAAGAGCATGCTTTCACTTCAGTCAAAAATAAGAAAAATAAGAAACTAAAAAAGATGAATGTGCAATCTCCTAGGAGTACCCATTCTCAAACTTCCAATAAATTGCAAATTAATGATTAAGTCGATTATTTGGAATGTTAGGGGTATTGGTTTCCCTTCTTCTAGAATTAAGGTTAAAAATTTATGCCGTATTCATTATATTTTCTTCCTTGTTTTACTAGAACTGCTTATTTCTATTACTAAGATGGGTGAGACGGCTAAGGCCCTTGGTTTCAATCACTGTAAGGCTAATGTTTCTAACAAAATCTAGATTTTTTGAAAAGATCCTATTATCATTGATGTAATTAACAATTTTACTAAAGTTATGCATTGTAAGATCGAGTTTATGATGTTTTACTTTTATGCTTCTCTTGTCTATGCTTTCTCCTCTCGTTATACTAGCAAGGTTCTTTGGAATCAACTTATTGATTTTTGTGGTTTAATTAACTCCCCTTGGTTTATGGGTGCTGATTTTAATAAAATCTCTAACCATTCTAAAATGCTTGGAGGCTTTAACCCGGTTTCACTAGTAATCTTTTTACTTGGAATCATGGAAATATGTGGCAAAGTTTAGATAGGGTTCTTTTTAATGATTTATGGATTAGTACAACTAATAACACCTTTATTGAGCATTTAAGAAAAACTTTTTCTGATCATTCTTCCCTGCTTATTAGTATTAAATCTAACAAGTATGGCTCTATTCATACTTTCATATTTCAAAATATGTGACCGTTAAATAACTCCTTTAATGATTTGGTTAAAGAGAATTGGGAAGCCCCTCTTCATCCTAACAATGATATTATTGGTATGGCTAAACTTTGTCTTAAGCTCAAAAGACTTAAATATAAAATTAATTAGTGGAATAGGACTATTTTTAAAAAATCTTTTAACTAATATTTTAATCAGTGTGGAGAATGTTAATTTCTATGAGCTTACTTGCCAAATTAACACTTATGATGTCAATTTTACTAACTTGCAAGAAGCTAAGATTTCCCCATTTAAATTGCAAGAGCAGGCGGAGGTGTACTGGAAACAAAAATTTTCTTTTAAACATCTTATTAAAGGGGAAAATAATACTAAGTATCTTTATTCTTTGGTTAAGAAAAATAGAGAAAAAAATTTCATTCATAAAATTGTTCTTCATGATGGTATCACTATTGAGGATGAGGAGGATATTGCAAATTCTATCGTGGATCACTTTTCTAATATTTTTAATAAAAATTTAATCCGCTTCCTGCTGACCACCTTGAGCTTATTCCTTGCATCATCAAAGAGGTGGATAATAATAATCATACTTTGTTTCTCTCTTTGGAGTAAGTAAAAAAGAGTGTTTGTGATATGAATGTGGATTCTGTGGCTGGCCCTGGTGGTTTTACTACTAGGTTTTTTCAAAAGATTTGGTGCGTTATTTGTGATGATTTACATGCTGTGATTGTGGATTTCTGTAAAGGTAATCCAATTCCTAAATTCTTTTCTAGTACTTCTATTGTGCTAATTCCTAAGAAGGTAGCTACCAATAAATGGGATAATTTCTGCCCTATTAGTTTGTGCTCTTTTTTCAGTAAAATAGTTTCTAAAATCTTTATGTAATGTTTATCCCCTTTGCTTTCTAAAATTATTTCTCCTTATCAAATGGGTTTTGTCAAAGGTAGAGCTATTTCTAATAACATCTTATTGGCATAAGAGATTGTTCATGATTTGTACCTTATTCATACTCTCTCTGATCATTCTCTTTTACTTCTTGCTATGAATATTAGACATGTCAATGATGTCCCTCAATTTCATATTAAAAATATGTGGCTTCAGCATGATTCCTTTTTGGTTATTGTTTAAGAGAACTGGAATGCGGTTTTGCATCCTGACAACGCTATTAGGTGTATGAAAAGATTTTGGTTTAAGTTGAAAAGACTTAATTAACTCTTAATTTTGTGGAATCATAATCATTTCAAAAATATTTTTACTAATATTTTAAATGATGAAGAGATGGTTAATAATAGTGAGCTTAATTGTCAAAACTTTCCTTCTGAGGCCAATTTTGCTTCTCTTAGAGAGGCTAAAGCTAATCTTTTTAAACTTCAGGCTCAAGAAGAAACCTATTGAAAACAAAAAGATATTGCTAAGTATTTTGTGGAGGGTGATAGTAATACTAAGTATTTTCATGCTTTGGATAAACGAAAACGTGCCTATAATTCTATCTATAAAATTAATCGTGGTGACGGTTCTATTACTAAGGTTGCTGAGGAGATTACCATGTTGGCCGTTCATCATTTTCAAGATAGACTTAATAAGGTTTTCAACCCTAGTAATATGATTAACTCTGACATTATCCCTCTGCTCGTTTTTGTGGAGGATAATAATTTGCTTGCTAGTACTCTTTCTATTGAGGAATTAAAAGATATTGTTCTTAATACGAATGGAAACACTGTGGCTGGTCCTGATGATTTTATTATTAATTTTTTTCAAAAAGCTTGGGATATCATTAAGGATGATCTTTTTGTTGCTATTTTGGATTTTTTCCTGGTAATACTATGCCTAAGTTTTTATCTTCCACTTCTATTGTTCTCATCCCTAACAAGAATAATGCTAGTAATTGGAATGCTTTCAGACCTATTAGTCTTTGTACCTTTTTTAGTAAACTGCTTTCCAAAATTTTTATGTCTCGTTTAACGAATGTTCTTCCTAAGATTATTTCTCCATTTCAAATGGGCTTTGTTAAAGGTCGTGCTATCTATGATAATATTCTGCTGGCTCAAGAGTTTTGCCATGATTTGGATGTTAAGGTGAGGGGTGGAAATTCCATCCTCAAGCTGGATATTTCCAAAGCTTATGATAACATTAGTTGTTAATTCATTTATAACATCCTGCAATTATTTGGGTTCAATTTAGATTTTATTAATCTTATTAAAAATTGCATTGAAGGTCCTTCTCTTTGATTATCAATGGTAAGAGCGCTGGTTTTCTCAAATATTCTCATGGTTTAAGGCAAGGTGATCCCTTGTCCCCTGCTCTATTTATCATTACTGTTGATTACCTTTTAGAAGTATTGCTAACATGTTTAAAATTCACCCCAACTTATATTTCATAACTAGGGGTGGTTTTCCAATTTCTCACCATTGTTTTGCTGATGATTTTATCATTTTCATAAATGCTTCTTGTAATAACATTAATAAACTTATGGATTTCTTCCATTATTTTTAGAATGTTAGTTGCTTGTCTTTAAACAATCATAAAAGTTGCTTTCTTATTTCTAATAATATGAATAGGGATCGTATCCCAAATATTAAGGAGCTGACTGGGTTTATGCATGGCTAGTTACCTATCAAGTATCTTGGTATTCGTTTATTTAAAGGAAAAAAAAAAAATTCTTTTTGTTTAATGACTTAATTTCCTCTATGTAGAATAAACTCCTATCCTGTGAGTCTAATTTTTTTATTTTTGGGGGTAGGGTAACTCTCATTAGAAGTGTGCTTTGTTCTCTCCCTGTTTATTCCTTTCAAACTATGCTTCCTACTAAAATGGTGTGTAGTAGAATTGATATTATCCTTAACAAGTTTTTTTTAAGCTCTTGTAGTAACACTAAAATTTCTTGGGCCTCGTGGGACAAATGCTATGGTGTTTTAAAAAAGTGAGGGCTTGGCTGCAAAAGTATGGCTGACCTGGCCCATGCTTTTTCTTATATGTTATTGTTTAATTTCCATGCTAAATCATCCTTCTGGGCTAAATTTATATTTTTCTAAATATTGTGTGGGGAAGAACCCTTCTACTTGTTCTATTAATATTGGTGATTCTAAAGTTTGGCAGAGGTTGTGTAAGATCAAGTGGGAGGTGGAGCTTCATCTCTCTTGGGGACTTAGGAGTGGTAATACTTTTTTCTGGTAGGATCAATGGTTGAATTCTTGCTCTATTGATTTCCTTATTAATTCTACTTCCATCACGGCGGTTAAGGTTAGTTACTTTATTAATGATAACTGTTGGGATTATGACAAGCTTGCTGAGTTATTCCAAATTGTATTATTTAGAAAATTCTCACTCTTCCGATTAACTTTGATTCTAAAGATGTTCTTTTATGCAAGTTGGCTAGTGATGGTTTGTTTAGACTAAATGATGCTTGACATGATTTTAGACATAAAAAAGATGTTAATTATATTTTTCCTATGGTTTGGCACAAAAGCATTCCTTCTATAGTTTCTACTTTTGTTTGGAGAATTTTAAAAAGATTTATTCCGATGGGTGACAATTTGATTAAAAGAGGGTTCTTCCTTCCATCTAAATGCCAATGTTGTTTTCTTTTAGAAAGTATACATCAAGTTTTCATGTCGGTGCCTATAGCTATTCAAACATGGTGCTATTTTGATAATATCTTTAAATTAAATATATTTAATGTGAATATGTCCATTTATACTCTCCATAAGGCTTGGTTTGTAAATTCTAAAGGCCATATTAGAAATGTAACCTCTTCCCTAATATTATGGTATATTTGGTTGGAAAGAAATAACTCTTTGTTTAATGGTACTAAAATAGATCCCTTGAGTGTCATTCAAAATGTGAAAGATAAATTACATAGCCTAGTTTCTATTAATTTAATTTCTATAAAAGGGTTTAAAAATTTTTATTATGTTGTTGCTAATTTAGGTATCAGGTTGAAGTTTTCTCCCTCTTCTACCCTTCCTCATCTGGTTTTTTAGGTTAAACTGATGGCGGGTTGTTTCGAGCTGAATGTTAGTGCTGAATGTGAGAATAACACTATGGGTTGTGGTGGAATCATCAGCGATGGCTATGGTAATGTTATTCTTGGTTTCATTGGGCCTTTTAAGGGTAATCCCCATTTGGCTATTTTTAATTCTATTTTTATGGTTTAAGAAGTTGTATGTTCCTTGACATTACAAGTATTACTATTGAGATTGAGTCTTCCCTTAATATTCAATGCTTATTCAATGGTGTGGACTCTACTTGTGACCTTGAAACTTTTTATATTATTCATGATATTAAGCATTTGATGGTTTTTATTCATATTGACACTTCTCATTTGCATAAAGAAGGCAATACTGGTGCTAGGTGGTTAGCTCGGATAGGTGCTGATATTGATTGCTTTAAGGATTTTATGGAAGCCAATTCATATTAACAAGTTTAAAAGGTCAGAATAACCTTCCTTAACTGACGTCCACATGTGATAATCAATTGATTATAAAAAGTTGGATATGCAAGTTTTCCAAAAATCGAAAGGGAAATTATCAAAAAGAGGTGGTCTAGTGATTAAATAAACTTCCTCGATGTTTATATTTCTAAAGTTAGCATTGGATTAAAATTCAAAAGTTTTCCTAAACTTAATTTATATGAATCCCGCTTTGATACCAATTGAAAGTTCATGAGGGGTGTTAAACCCAAAAAAAACTAGTCCAAGGCGAACTAAAAGGAGGGGGTTATGAATTGGTAGTTTTAAAAAATATTAAACAAAAAGAAAATCTTTTTGATCTTTTTAAATATTTTAAAATAAAATAATAACTCTTGATGCTGAAGAAAAATAATTTTCATATTAACAATACAATCAAATATTTCAATCATAAAATAAATCACAAAAAAACTACAAAAATAAAATGTCATGAATGTAATAAGAAAGAACACACCAAGTTTTATAGTGCTTCGATCATATCTGACCTACATCCACTCCTTGGAGACTTCCTCTTCAAGTATTGAACTAAATTAAAGTGACTATCCTTTTTCTCTCACAATAAGATGGAGAAGCCCTTACAAAATCTTTCCACCGACACGATGAGGCAGAGAACCTTGAATCCCTCTTCTCCCTCTCAATGTAGGTAGAGAATCCGAGAATCCTTTTACTCCCTTTTAGAGTAGGTAGAGAACTTGGATCAAATATAGAAGATGATCTCCCTAGAGCCACCAAGGAACTAGTGGAAAAACTCGAAGAAGATGATGAACATCTTGCTTACAGCAACCTCTGTGATTCCATCATAAACTTCCCCTCACAAGGATTTCTCTCTCTCAAGCTCTACCTTCTCCTTCTCTAAGCTCTCTCTTGGATTAGCTCCACAGCAAAAGATTAACCCAATGGTTAATACCATTGCTTAAATAGAAAGCCTCTAAAAGAATCCTTAATTTTCTATTTTATATAGCTAATCATCTAGGATAACTGATAGATCATCCTATTTAATTAGTATAAAATAGCCCTATCAACCAGGATGATCACTTTTTCTTTGTATGACCAGTACAAGTATTTATATGGACTGTCCAATATGACTTTAATCATCCAGGATGATTAGTTCAATATACCTTATTAATTATTTAGTACGACATTGGACGAAGGGTGGCGATCTCAATATCATCCTGAAAACATCTCGGGATGTCCATCATGATCCTCCTAGTTAATTAGAGTAAAGTTATGGTTTTTTATCTCGGCCGATAGGGGATCATCCTATGAATTATACTATATCATCTAGTACGATCTAAATGGATAGTACCATATAATATGATTGAAAAATTTAACCATAAATACACCATTAATCATCGGATCAATTTAGGTATAATTGTCATAAATCATCCATGATGATGTATATCATCCTATATGACCAGAAAAAAATAAAATAAAAAAATTTACATTACCTAAATTATGATTGGCAGCTATTTTCATTATTTAAGCTAATCATCCTTATCGATATGGATTATCCAGTATGATTAGTTTAATCACTTGTAATTAGCTGGATACCCTAATCATGGTTTTTTTTAACTGATCATCCAATACGATCTCAGATCATCCTGTACAATTTGGTAAAAAAAAAAAATCTCTAACTCACTAAATTTCTCCCCCTAAGTGTGTGTGCGCAAGGTTACTTAGCTTGGGGCCACCATATTCAAGATTTAACTCAAGGAAGGTATAAAAATATATTGATATGAAATTACAAGCTGATTTAACCGTAATCTATTCGATCTTGAGTTAATTTGCATTATAAGTGATCTTTGTGGACCCGAAAGGTTAGTACGCAGAGCAAACAAAATAGATATTCAATAATAGTAGTGGTAAAGAAACAATAATATTTGTTATCATCAAAATTAAGGTATTTGGATCCAGATTCAAAACAGTCTCTTATGGCATAGCCAAGATCATCAATTATAGTTTTTAAGCATAATGAATTTGAATATTCAATGCAATTCAAGTCTAATTTGTAAACATTATTCATCCATTTTCCTTTTAACATAGTTTTCATTTAACCAAATTATGTATTTGTTAGAAAGAAATTTTATATCAAAGCCTTTGTCGCATAGTTGACTATGAAATTACTAGATGCGCCAAGAGGGGGGTGAATTGGATGATTAAAAACTTCTTTAATGAAAAGAAATATCTTTTTATGACTTTATGAGGAAGCGAATTTCATTCACAATAAAAAAGATAGATAATCAATTTCATCCATGCAATTAATCACAATAAAAATAAATGCGAAAATAATGTGTAGAAAAAATAAAGGAAAGAACACACCAATTTATAGTGGTTCGGTCAAATCATGACCTACGTCCACTCCCCGGAGGCACCCTTCGAGTATTACACTAAACCATTAGTGATTCTCCTTTAGCCCCCACAGCTAGGCGGAGAAGCCCTTACACAATCACTTCCACCTTCCCCGATGCGGCGGAGGAGCTGGGTCCTTTGACACCAATGAGATCTTCTTCTTCCCAAAACTTCCTTCAAGACGAACCTTGAATCCGAGGGTACTAAGGTGCAAGCTTGCCGGAGCAACCTTGTGATCTCCTTCACACTCCCTTGAAACTCCCTCCAAGGATCTTCTCCCTCTCTCAAACTTCACCCTTTCCTCTCTCCCTTTCAAGTCCTCTCTTCAAGTTTTCTCCAAAAGAATGAAGACACAATGGCTGCCAAAGACTTTTACAAAGTCTTATGAGAGTGCTTAAATAGAGGGCTCAAAAACCCTAAAAATACTCAATTCAGCTATCAAATATCGTACCGTACGATCTCAAGATCATTCAGTACGATGTGCAGAAATTGACCTGTTAGTACTGTACGATCCAGTTCGTACAGTACGATTTAAATGACAAATTTCAGCCGTTTTGATTGCATAATCTCAGGATTAACTTAGGCAATATTTCTAACATCGTACCGTATGATTAAGATCGTACAATACGATTATACAACTGTTTAAATTCAATTTTTTGTGTAATTTAATGGCCGGCGGGCTTTCTAATTATAACAGATCGTATAGTACGATGTGGTGATCGTACAGTACGATTAGTTATATTCCAATTTAATTTTTTCAAGAAAAAAAATTTTAATTTATTTCTGTTACACCAGATCGTACAGTACGAAATAAATTCATACAGTACGATGAACAGAAAAGTTAAAATATTCAAAATCATTTTTTGCTCCCTCTATGTGTGTGCATGATCAACAAACTAACATACATCATTATAAGACTTAACTCAATAAATGAAAATTACAGACTCATTTAATACGACCAATTCTACGCAATCTTGAGCCTTGAATCTTCAAAGAACGGTGCATGATGTACCTGAAATATTAGTTAACATAGAAAGAAATATGCACTACAAATACCAGGAGAAATAAAATATTAATAAATATTATTTGTTATCATCAAAATCATAAACTCGGAAGCCCGAGTTGCAACAGACTAATACTCAATAAATTTTTCCTTTAACCATCAACTAATAAAATATTTTTAATCATAAAGTTTTTAAAGTTTCTAATTATACATGAGCCCACCACTTTCCTGGTGGTGTTGTCTCCTAATATCACTTTGTATATTGACCTAGCCTCTAGTGTGATGAACTACTTCATATCACCAGTCATATGCCTCGAGCTTCCAATATTTATGTACCACATGCTCTCATTAGGCCTTTTGTGAGAGCACCCCTACATCGTCTTTTAGAGGTTAGATTTTGGAACCCAAGTGAGTTTGGGTTCCATCTTAAACTTAATTGAATGAGATGAATACATGATATGATGTGGTGAATGAAATTTAGGTCTCCACACTAGATGTATCCTACGATGGATTATGTAAGTACAAGATACGTGACCTAATATGCCACCATAGTAATACCTAACACCAATGAATAGATTTATTAACCTACATGGGTTATGGTGCCACATCCTAGGTTTAGATGATGCATACTGTGTTGAAGGGTTATACCACTGAGCTAGAGTGGCTAATTGTTTATTGTTCTCAAGTGCAATGACTTTTGCTCTAAAAAATTAATTAGCATTTTCATAGCTTGCCACTTCTAGTTTTAATGTATGCTCTCTACTATCTAGTTTACATGCAAGCTTTTCTAATTCCTTAAATGAGTTTTCTAATTCAATATGCGATGTCTTCAAGGAATCATATGTATTTAATAGGTAAGTATGCTTCATATTTAATGCATCAATTTTTTGTAATAAATTCATACTCTCGCTATCCAAAGTAGAGTGCTTGATAGTTAAACTAACATGCTCCTATTGTAAATTAAAGAATTTAGTAATGAGACTAACATGGATCTTGTTCAGCTTCATATGCAAATCCTGAATATTTTTAAAAATAATGAGTAATTCATCATAGGAAAGTTGACAAACCACATCATGATTAGATTGATCAAGATTATCATTAGCCATAAGATAAAGCTTTGTTACCTCCTCCTCTGCTTCTACTTTTGATGATTCTAAAATAGAGTTAACCCAAAAACTTTATGTATCTTTTGCTTGCTCCTCGTAAAGTTTTGCTTCTCTAAAACCTTTTCCTTGATTGGGTGAGTCTTCATGTAGGGGCAGTCAGCTCGGAGGTGTCCTAGTTTCCTGCATTCAAAGAAAATTATGTCTAAAGAAGCTTTAATATTTGTGTTTCTTTCACCTTTGCTCCAATTTTATTGATGACATATGTATTTTCCATTTAGGAAACTCATGAACTATTGTGTCATAAAGGCGATGTATTCATCCTCCTTCATTATAGAACTATCATTATCAAAATTATTTATTTTTAGTGCTACAGTTCTCTCCTTCTTTGTTTCTCCTACATCACTTTTCCTTTGACTCACTCCTTGCTCATAGAAAATTAGTTACCCAAGGAAATTATCAATGGAATATATATTCAAGTCCTTAGATTCAGTAATTATAATTATCTTGACATCATAAGAACTAGGAAAATAGAATAAAATCTTATTAACTTTTTAGAGCTTGAAAGTACTCTTCCTAATGCATTTAAGGATGTCACTATCTAGGTGAACCTAGTGTACATTTCAAATATAGTCTCTCTAAGTTTCATGCGAAAGAGTTCATAGTCATGCAGTAAAATATTTAACCTAGATTGTTTAACTTTACTAGTTCCATCATAAGTGATACAAAATCTATCCTAAATCTCCTTCCCAATTGTACATATAGAACCTCGTATATAATTTTTAGATTTTAAAGCACTAAAGAAATAGTTTCAACCCTGGATGCGGATCTTGGGGTGTTGTTCGTAAATATTTAGATTTAACTGTGCGAGTGACCAATCCTCATTGCTCCATTCATTAAAAGGAATATCAATTTTTACACCATTAAATACATGCGATGGAAGTGAATAACCAATTTGAATCATATGCCAAATTTTGTAGTCAATGGATTATAAAATGACTTACATGCGTATTTTCTTGAAATCGAAAGGGATATTTTCAAACAGTGGTGGGAAAGTTTTAAAATAACCCTGTATAGTGTTACAATTACAAAAATGAGCCAGTGATCATTCCTAAAAAATTTCTCTAAAACCTTATGTTTGAAACCCGCTCTGATACCACTTGAAAGCTTGTGAAGGTTGTTAAACCTTAAGGAACTAGCCCGAGTCTCAACAAAAGAGGGTGGGGGGGGGCGGTGAATTAGTAATTTTTTTAAAAAATTCCAAATTAAATATTCATGACAATATTTTTTAAAAAAGGTTTCAAAATTTTGAAATTTCAATTTCTAATTGATTGCACATGTGAACGAGTTTATCAACAATTTTGATTTCTCTATGATGATTTTTTATTTATGAAATGAAGCAATAATCTCAATTTTTCCTAATAAATTATAACATATATAAAATGTAAGAAATGTAAAAGTGTGAAATAGAAAAAATACACTAGATATTTCTATATTGGACAAGTTAAGCTTGACCTACGTCCACTCTCTGGAGTTCTCTTCTTCGAGAATTGCACTGAAATAAAGTGACTCCCATTTTGCTCCCACATCAAGGTAGAGAAACCATTACAGACTCAATTTCACCAAACCTGATGGGACAGAGTGCTGAATACTATGTCACCCTCATGGTGAAGGCAGTAGACCTTTCCTTATTTTTCTCCCCCCAAGAAAAGGTAGAGATGCTCAGCTCCTTTTTCTTCCTCCTAGAGAAGGCAAAAAAACATTCAATCTTTTTTCTCCCTCCTAGAGAAGGTAGAGTACCTCAAGGACTTGACCCTGAACGCTCTCTCCCTAGAGAGCTTCCAAAGTCTCACCAAGGATGCAGAAGGAGCAAGGGTGTAGCTAGCTTGGAACAAGCGTGTGATGCCCTTACACTCCTCCCTCAAGCTCAACCTCACCTTCTCCTTTCTCTAAAACCTAAGATTTATCAAAGCTTCACTCTCAGAGTACCTTTATTAGTCACATAATCCTCTCACCATTACAAAGAGATTCTTTAAAACTTGCTTAAGAATTGGGCTTCAAGAAACCTTAAAAAATCAAGTAGGTCATCATTGTTTATATAATACAATTCTAGTTCATACATTATGATCAGTTTAAAATAATTCTCATCCGGTATGACATAAATAGTTGTTAATACAAACTATTCAATTAATTTGAATACAACATATGTTATGATCCATAGATTATCTATAATGATCTATTTTATTTCTACTATTCATACATGATGATTATTGGGATGATAAAAAATTTATTTGCAAATCATCTCGTACTGCTCTCATCGTACAATATGGTTAGTTGATTTCAAGTAAGTCATCCAATATGATATGAATATTGTATAGTATGATTGATTCAAAAATCATGGGTTTATTTGGTTTGATCTTTTAAATGACAAAATTTTATGTCTACTAATCATTTTGTATGATTAATATCATATAGAATAATCAGCTATCATTAATTAAACCATAATTTGATTGAATAATTATGGGTTAATTTAAGAAATATTTCCAATATCTATATAGTATGATTGGTTTAAAAATTGAATTTTAAAATCTTGCTTAAATTAATTTGGTGGCTTGGGTTTTCAAATAATAATAAATTATTTAGAATGATAAAGATCATACATTACAATTAGTTCATAAAAACTAATATTTTAATTAACCGTTAGCCATTAAGCCCTTGTATAATATGATTAGTGCAAAAATTTTAACCTTTTAAAATTTATATCACTCCCGCTATGTGTGTGCATAGTCACCCAATTGCATACGCTCTTATGTGGCCAGACTTAAGAAATAGAAAATAAAGAAATATGAAATTATAGACTTTGCTAATTGAAATTCTTATTTTACCCATTCTTGAGCTTGAAGTAGCCTTGAGCAGTATGTGTCTTACTTGTAATGTTAGGACTCTCATATAGAAGAAATAACTGAAATATTTAGTGAGAAAATAAATAATTCAATCAATGATGTTCGTCATTATCAAAATCACATACTATGGATCTTGGATTGCAACATTCAATATAGGCTATTTCAAAAATTGATTCATTGATTTTTTTTTTTTTATTTAGTTATGCAATATGTGAATTATTTTGATGTGTGTTATCTTACCTTAGGTTAGGAATGATCTGGATACTCATAGGGAATTCTAAAGGTGGGCATACTCGTGTAGGTTTAATCAAGGGGGTAAAAAATTAAATAATTTAAATTAATGAATTTTTTTTTAGGTAATAAAATTCTCTTAAGTCACCATAAAAATTAAAAAAGCATGGCCAAGACTGGCTACGATTTAATCTAACGTATATACATGTAACTTCCTGGGATGTGAATTATTTTATTTAAATGCTCAAGAAAATTATTAGGGTGTCTAAAATCTTTTTTAATTATTAAGATATAATGTATTTAAATTTGAGTTTTAATGTGAAAGTGGCTTTTAAGCTAGGATATCACCATCCAATCTGAAATCCAAAGAGGAGGGAACATCATTTCAATTTGGAAATCCAAATTAGGATGACATCAATATCCAAAGCGAAAAGAAATTACCCCCTCAAGGAGGAGTTTCTTTTCATTTGGATATTGAGACTTGATGAATCTAATTAGTTTGTAAAGAAGACTAAGAAATGAAGATAAACAATATCCCACTCAAAGTCACCTGTGTCAGTCCTAAGATTAAAATTTGGGTTGCTGTTTATGGTACCCAACCACTTTTAATTTTAGTAGACGTAGGTTGTATTTAGGTGGCACTTGTCACATGAACATTTGAATTTATTTAATTGATTTAATTAATTATGTAGAATAACTTGCATAATTTTTTTAGGTTTCTTTTCTTGTATGTTGTGTTTTATTTTAGCTTTTATATGATCGAAGACTTGTGATGGTATAAAATAAATATTTTCTATTTAAAATTAAAATTTTAGACTCATATAGAAACTCTAATATTCTAAAAAGTAAGCTCAAGATTTCCAGGATTCTGCATTAGCATATCATTACTTTTTCCTAATTATTAGGTACCTACCTGCCTGCACGTTCTAGTAAACCACCCGGCCTATTAGGGTGTAGTTCTATGGTGGGGATGTTGTTTGTAATATCTAGATAAAAATTGATTTTTAAGCCTTTTTGAAAATGTTTCATATTCAATTTTAGGCATTTAAATCAATTAGCATGCATTGCATTAAAAGTAAAATTAAAAAAAAGTCTAAAATTCTAATTGCATTTTCTTAAGCATAACTAACCTACATACGTTAAAGGGGCAACCTAGGATGCTCTCTAGATGATGGCCCCAGCTCCTCAAAATTTAATTAATAGCCCATCACTCTTTTATAAAAGATTGGACTCATGGTTTAAAATGCCTAAGTGGTTAGCCAGCTCCCTAATCTAGGTCAGGGAAAGTCTTGGTTTTGTTCTACATTAGTTAGGTTTAGGCTACTATTATTTAGTACAAAATTTAGATTTATGATTCAGGGCAAATTTAGGGTGATACGACCCCAAACTTTGTGAATATAATCCCAAATTTTTAATAAATTGATTAACTCAAATCAAAGCTTCCTTCAATCTGAAATTTAAAGCCTAACACATAATAGGTTGAGGCACTTTTGAATAATTTTAGAATCGAAAAGTTCCTCCTACATTTCAACCTTTGACCTCCGAAAATGAGTGTTCAAATTTTGATCAATCCTAGTTGAAATTCCTACCTCACCTACTTTAAAATTTTTACTGTTATTTTAATCGAGAGTTTTTATAGGAAACTCCAATTTTCTATGATGTAATTAACTATGAGGGTTGCACTCGTAGGAGATTAGAAACTAGATCTATTTTTATAATTCAATTAATCTTTCTTGGGAAAAAAATTGACAACCATCATTATCAACATGTTTGAATGATCGACAATAGGTGATATCCTCTTCCCTTCTAAGGATATATCATTTATCATCATGGCTTTTAATATGAAAATAATTATGTTTTATCAGAACTATGATAGCTATATACTTAGAAGAACATCATTTTGACCATTCAGGGTCATATATAATTTTTCCTCAAATTTGACTATCATAATCAAGACAAAACTTTTACTTTAATTATCTGGACCAATTAGGGCATGATATATTCACCTTTAGGGTGAATATATCATTCATAATGATGCGGTTGATTTCAAAATTTAAACACCAGTAATTAAATTCTCCCAAAGTAAATTAACTTTTCAAAACTTATTTTTCAACCAAACTACATTTTAACAATCTAATAATATCTTAGATCTACCCACTCTAGGGTCTCTCTCTCTCTCTCTCTCTCTCTCTCTCTCTCTCTCTCTCTCTTTAGTTTTTTAGGGTTTCTTATTAGTAAGGTTTTACTTTTGTCTATAAACAAATTTTGTTCCAACATCCTTTAAGGTTTTTTTAGCTTGGAGATTTGCCTAGCACCAAAAGCTAAAAAGATAAAGAGAGAAAATATTCATGAAAATGATTGAAAGAGTTCTTGAACATATATTTCTGGCTAATCCATTAGAAGAAGTTCCTAATGATGGGTGATTATATTACATCTACCAAAAACCATCAATTCTTCAAGCACTAAGTTTGATCCTTATGATCGATATGACCTATCTTATATAATATAATATATAAAAACCCTAACCACAATGGGTATAGATGCATTTCCTTCTTTAGCAAATGTAATTTTTAAGAAAAATAATTTAGGGGTGACCTCAATAAAAATTTGAAATTTTAAACTTTGTCCATACGTGGGGAAGTCATGTATAGTTCAGCATATACTATACATAAGTCATCTACTTCACTATTCAAGACAACCACCATGCTTGTACGAATTAACTTTGATCCCTATGATGGACAAAAAAAATCTTGTAAAATGTAATGTGAAAAAAATCTCAACCTTAGCGAGTGGAGAGGCGTATACTTTACTTAGCAAATGAAACTTTTTGGAATATTTTTAAGGTGTATCATCTAATAAAATTCAACATTTTAAAATTTGATTTGTATGAAGGGAAAAGGGATCCAGCATTGAACATAATTTAAACTAGTGACTTCACCATTAAACATCAATGATGCCCTACATTGTCAACTTTTCATTACTGTATTTAGGGAGTAAACATTTAGTTAGTTCTTCTATCATCAACTAACTATCTAAACTTAATTTTCTTTATTGTATTTAAAGAGTAACATAATTTAAACTTATTTTTCAAGTGGTCAACTTACAAGTTCCAAGGAGCCTTTTAGAATTCTCAGTCGTAGTTAAAAATGAGGTAGGAGAGATGAGTTCTTGAGGAACTTAATGTATAAATTTAGTGGGGGATGCTACAAATTAAGAATTTTTATATAATTATGGCATAAGTAATGCTTATCCAAGGTCTATGTGGGTCATTTAGATAGTCAGTTGATCTACAACAACTAAGAACTTTGACTAAGTTGCTTTAACTCTCTAACAATCATATCCACAATAATAAGTATATAATATAAAAGATGCTTCAATTTCACATCATTCATGTGATTTATGTTTGGTAGGGAGTTCTACATAATTTTTTATGTTCATCAAAATCACCCAAGAAATAATTTCAAGTAAACCAAGAAGAAACATTACAAATATTTATAGATACGATATCAACATTATAAATAACAACAATTGATGATTATCCTTAAGGTATTTGTAGATGCCTCAATGGTTTTATAAAGGTCTTGGAGTTATACCAAGAATGTCATCAAGTTGGGCTAAGAAGAGGCACCATTCAAAAAGTTCCTATAAATAAGAAATAAAGTAGAAAAAAAGGGTGGAAAAATCAATGTGATTTAAATGATCTTCCACGAAATTCTTCAACTAACATAGTGTTTCTCAATAAGAACACCAAATGGATATTAATGACCAAGAATCATTAATTTGGTTTTAAGAGAGTCTAATTTGGGTCCTCCTATCAATTTCAGAAGAATTGGCAAACAAAATTAGGAGTCTCCGAACTAGCTTAATAGGGTCAATGATGTTAAATTAGAAACTCATAGTGGGAGAAGATGGGTGGATGCCTATTGGCCTTATTGAAATAATTGTAAGGCTATTTAATTATTTTAGGTATTGTATTTTTTAAAATGGAGCAAAATAAGATGGAGCGAGTAGATGAAAACTTGATGATTTGACCATAGCAACATGTCACAAGTTGATGAACTATAAAATGGCATTATTTTAATAAGATAGGTAAGATCTAAGAGATCAATTCTGTATAACTATTGGATTACACTAATTAATACTAAACATAAGGAATCAAATTAAATTTTCTATTTAAAAATATTTTATGCCTCTACTGAGACCCTTTTTATTTTGGTGCGTGCAAGATTTTATACAATACAAATATAAATGAACTCATCACATTTTATAACAAAATATATCAACACTTGACAATATTAGTTATAACCTCTTTGTAATTGATAACCACCTAGTAGGTTTAGGTAAACTTATACACTTACTTCTATAGGGACTTCTTCTCCACAAACTTGATGAATAATAGGATATAGAAACCTATAGTGGCCACTTGGAAGCGATGGATTTGGTTAAAAGCTTATAATTATAGTCCATCAAATGATGTTATTTTCCAAGGAAAGGTTGCATGCACCTTCTTTTCATTACGTCATTTAGTGTATTGGTGAAGATGAGATAATGTAGGTTGTTATAAATAAGGGTCAATGCCATAGATTTCCAAAGCTTCTAAGGTGCTTTAAGGGGTCCATCAGACCCTTGTGGTGAACTAACAAAAGGTGTTTTAGCTTCGTTAGTAATATTTCTCTTAATATCTTTAATAAATGATATATTTAAATCTCCTATACTTCGACGAGGCTTATGCATTGATAGAGGATATGAAAAAAAAATAACTTCTAGTGGCCTTTTGATCAGTGAATCCTAAGAGAACAGCTAGTGTCTATGGGTCAGATGTTTTACTAATTTTGACCACTCAACTATCAACTATGTCTAAGAAGTTACACAATCATGGAGTTAGTACAGGATCATGATCATTTATGCTTTTGGTAGAAAATGATTTGAATGTTGTTAGTTATTAAGTAAAAATTATATAGTGTTTTATTATGTAAAATTCTAGTGAATATGTTTGTAGTGCCACCGCTAAAAAGTCTTACTCAGTTAAGATCTTTCCAAGGTTGAACGATGTACCTTAAGAAATATAAAATCTTTAAGGTAGATGTCATCCATTTTTAGCTTAATACAAGAAGAATGCTTGTTAAAAGTGGGATGAAATTTTTTAGAAAATATTTGAAAGGTTAAGAAAGTATTTGACTAATCCTCTAGTATTAGCAGCTCCCGTTTTAGTGAAGCCATTGATTTTATGCGCCATAGCTTTATGTTAATCTCTTAGCACCTTATTAGACCAGGTTAGTGATGAAGGGAAAGAGTATGCACTTTACAATTTGAATAGATGGTTACCTCCAAGTAAAGTAAATTATCCTTTGAAAAATAAATTTTTCTTAGCATTCATCTTTATCAATTAGAAGTTAACGCATTATATTCCATCTCACAAAGTGAATCTAATATTCTAAGTAAATTTAGTATATTATACTATGACTTAATTAATGCTGTCAGGAAGATTAGCTAAATGGTCAATGATTTTGTCACAATTTGAAATCATGTTCATTCTTTTATGAGCAATAAAAGGAAAGATATGATAAATTTTCTAGTTGCTCATCTAGTATAGGATGATTTCCCATTTAATGATGAGATAGTAAATGGGCAAGTCATGAATCTATAATCAAATGAAAATTCTAGGTGTGAATTTAATTTTGATGGTGCTAATTCCAAATAACAAGAAACAACTAATCATATTTCACCCAAAAAAGGTAGAATCAGAAGAGTATTTGTTACCTTTGAAAAGGGTATAATGTCTTACTTATACCATCTGCTAGAACCTTATGCAAATAATGAAGAAGAGTATTAGGCAATGATAATTAGTTTAGAATTACGAATCTTGAATGAATTTCAGGAGATCAATTTTTTTGGAGATTCGCAGCTAGTGATTAATTAAATAGCTAATATTTTTGGTACTAAAATATAATCATATTCCTTATCATCAATACAAGATGCATATCTTTAAATAAAATCCAAATGTAATCTTATACAAGATTCATCTTGGACATAATTCTATAGCATACGCCTTAGCAAAGTTTGTTAAAGTTATGTGTTATCCTAAAGTAGATTCAATTTTAATAAAAGAGTAGAGTCGCTAGGTTTTATCTCCTATAAACCTTGAATATCTAAAAGAATCTCCCACTAAGGTGAAAATTATTTTAGCAGTAGAAGGTGAAGTGTTGAATTGGAGGAAGCACTTCATCAAATACTTATGACAAAATAAGCTCCCTTATGATAAATCAATAGCTAATTAAATTAAAAGAAGATCTGGGTCTTATACATTGATCAATGATACTTTATACAGATAATCATTTTATCAAATATGATTACGGTGTTTGAGTAAATCAGAAGCATTAAAGATTTAGAAGAAATACATGTTGGATTAGGTGGTGCACATTAATCATATCCAAAGATGAAAATAAAAATTAAAAGAATGGGTTATTATTGTCCATCCATAACTAACGATTGCATGAAATTTGCACACTATTTTCATCAATCTCAAGTACATGGTATGGATCTACATCAACTAACAAATGTATTACGCCTAATAATTTCTTGATAGCATTTTGAAATCTAGGGTATGGATATTATCATTCTAATTGATCTGCCATCCTCCATAGTTTGTAGGTACATCTTAGTAGTTATAAAATACTTCTTAAATTGGAAAGAGGCAATTCCCCTGAGACAAGTCAAAGCTCAACACATTATAACCTTTTGCATAGACCATGTCATATAGAAATTTGGTATTCCTTATAGAATCATATTCGATAATGGTCAATCATTTTAAAGCACTATGATAAATCATTTTGCTAAATTTCATAGCATTGATTGGAGATACTTAACAATCTATTACCCTCAAGAAAATGAAATAGATGAGGCCTTCAATAAAAAAAATGTTCAAATTTTAAAGAAAACATTGGATAACAATAAATACCAATGGAAAAAAAAAACGTTAGGAGAGGCTTTATGGGCATACAGAACCATATACATAACTCCTACTTAGTTTACACCATTTTTTTGGTATTTGGATCAGAGGCTATTCTCCCTTTAGAGGTATAGATACCTTCACTATGTGTAGCTGTCAATTATAAGATCACTAAAGAGAAGAATGCAAAACATATACTAAATGAACTCGAAGGTTTAGAAGAGAAGTGTTTGCATGTTCAACATAACCTCAAGTTATATAAAGCAATGATGATTCTAGCACATGGCACGTTGGTTCATCCAAGGATTTATTTTTAGTTCTACGAAGAACTATTTTAATCCATCAAAGATAGGATAGGAGTTTAAACAAACTTAGAATGGTTTTTTTATAATAAAGAAAGCATATTAAGGGGGTTTTCATCAGTTGCTTAATTGTGAAGGAGATTGTCCAATATTAATTATAAATGGATAGTATATAAATCGTTATTATGGTGGATAGTGTTTAGGAAAAAAAGTTCTAATAAATAAAATTTTCTTTCCATTTATTTTATATATTGCTTGAATGCATGGAAATTTGTAAAATAAATTAGGTCCACATTATAAGGTTGGATCTGAAGTTCAAACTAAAGTTTATATGTTTTGAACTACCCGAACATCTTTAAACTATAAAATCCTATGTTGTATTCTATGAACTTTAATATAGTATCCAATCCATCTATTTGGAAGATATTATCCCATTCAAATTATAATCTTTTTTTTTTTCTAGGAGATACTATTCTAGTTAAATATAGACCCCATCTTCTTGAGAGTCACTATCCCATTTAGATTTGAATCTTTATTATTTAGGAGTTGTTGTCCTAGTCAAGTATAAATTCCATATTCTTGAGAGTTGCTATATCATGTAGAGTTTAATCTTTCTTATCTTGGAGATGTTATCCTAGTCAATTAAAAATCTATCTACTTAAGAGTCCCTATCCCATTTAGATTTCAATCTTTTTTGTCTAGGAGACACTATCCTAGTCAATTATAAATCCCATCTGCTTAAGTGCCACTATCTTATTTAGACTTCAATATTCCTTATCTAGGAGGAACAATCCTAGTTAAGTATACTTCCTTCTATCATCAAATCTAATTATCAAATAAACTCATATATTCAATTGATCGCTTTGATCAACATTGATACGTGTGATTAACTTTTCAAGTTTATCACACCTGTTGGGGGTCCATTTGTTGACCTTATTTTTGAATGAGGTCATTTTCATTATATTAAGCATCAATCTCCATAATTCAATCAATGAACCATACTTTAAATTCCAAATCAAACTCTGTACTATGTATTGGAAAAGTATATTGATTTTTTTTTTTTGAAAGCTGAAAATTGCTTTAAAGATACTATAAATTATTAAAAACTACCAAATGGAAAGGAAACTATCACATTCCTTCTTTATTAAACTAAACAAAGAAGAAGAAATGTTACTAAAAAAAGATATCAAAACAAAAACTATCTTCTAAAGCCAAAGTAGCACACAAATCAACTACTTTATTACATTCTTTTGAGGTATGATGGAAAATAACTTACTGAAGTCATTAAGAAAGAATAATTTCTCCAAAACCAAAGTGTAAGCGTGCCACCTTGATTTCCTCATAGAATCTTGAAGGAACTTGATAACATTAAGATTATCACCTTCAATTATTACACCTTTGCTTTCAAACATCCACGTTTGTAAGAAGTCATTTATTGAAAAAATAGCTTCCATCTCCAACTGATTAATATCCCAATGGATTTTCTTCTTCCCAAATGCAAGAAGAAATCTCTCTTTACGGTCTCTGATTATACCCCCAATTCTTGCAAGATTCGACACCGAAAGAGAAGCATCCACATTGATCTTGATCCAATCTAGAGGTGGAGGGTGCCAAAAGTTTTCAAACTCTATATGGAGACTAGCACCTGAATCGATTAGCATTGGATAAGTAGATATGGTTGTGGATAACTTATTATTAGCAATCATCAAAGTAGGAGAAGTATACTTTCCATGCTTGATATCATTTTGTCTTTTCTAGGAAAAGAAAATTATAGTACAATAAACCTTTACTATATTTGTATGTTGTTTAGAGAGTTTTCTAAGCTTAGCTAAGCAATTTTCCAAAGACTGAAGAATAGGAATTTGAAATCCCCATTATGTCAATGTGCAAGTAATTTTCAACCTCTTGACACCCTTTAACATAAAGGTCACTATGCCAAAGCCTTCTATATTTTAAAAAGTCATTAGTTAGTATGGCAAAACTCCTCATCTTCCACCAGAAAATTTCAACTCTCGGATTAAGCTTTAATTTCCTTAACCAATTTGAGGCCCCAAAATCATCATCTTCAATGTTATATTTGATCAATTATTCATATTCCAACGCTAATATTGATCTTCTCAAATGCTGAAATAGGGCTTCCACTTGCTCCTTTTCTCCATCATGACTAATTCGAACTTGCAAGATTAACATTATAAGATCTTGATGAAAAGAATAATGAAGTTCAGTACTATTCCAGCCACCATCTCGTAGTAAAAATTGGTAAAACATAACACCATTCAACCCAACAGAATCAGCTAGAATGATTTATAATTGTGCAACTTATGTAGTTTTGATGATTCCAAACATTATTGTTCAAATGTATAGTTATCTCCTATCAATTTCAGAAGATTTGCACTTGCTCTTGTGTGTACTAGACTCAACACCATTCAACCCGACAGAATCAGCTAGCACGGGCCATTTATTAAAACATCTATCTAAAATCAAGATATCATTCATAACATTTATTATTTCTCCATTTTACAATTAGTTTGAGGTATGTAGCCCATCCAAAAAAATATACCATGCAATTAAATATCCTTTTTTAAACTCCCCATTCTAAATACTACTACCATATTTATAATATTTTTATGTAATAAAGATGAAGGATTTTGAATGAATCTCCAAGTGAGGCTTGATCTAAGTGGACAAACTTCAAGGAATGCCAAGTGCAAACCTATGCCACCCCAATCTTTTAGTTTACATAAGTCCTCCCATGCCACATAATGTACACCTCATCTACCATTACCTTTGTGCCAAATAAAATCTCTACAAAGCCTATCCAATTAATACAAAACTCCTTTTGGAACTAATGAGTGTGTTGATAAAAAAACTAGCAAAGATAATTAAGAGGACTTTATAAGCACAATCATCCCAACCAATGATAAGAATATAGTTCCCCAAGAATTAAGTCTTTCCAATGCATGATCTATCTTTGATTGAAAATCTGCCGTCACCATCCTTCATAACAAAATCTTGATTCCCAAGTATTGCAGCTAATTAACCATTTTGAAGCCCATTTTTCTTACAATTTTCCTTCATGGAAGATCTAACAGCCTTTCAAAAAAAAAATTTGAAGACTTAACTTTGCTAACCTTTTGTCTAGTCCACCCACAAAAATTAGCAATTATGCTCATCATTACTCGAACCAACCATGGAGATGCTATCCAAAAATAATAACACATCATCAGCATACAGAAGGTGAGTAATTTTCTAAGCTCTTGGAGAAATCTAGATTCCCAATTCTTGTCCTTTTTGATTAATTGCATTTGATAAGAGTTGAGAACACATAATGAATAAATAGGGTGACATAGGACATTTTTTTCGAAACCCACTTTTAGCTTCAATCCTTTTAGTGCTCTTCCATTCAAAATGATAGAAAATCTCACATTCACCACACATTCCATAATAAAACTAGAAATCTTGCTTGGAAATCCAAACCATTTTAAAACATGTTTGAATGCCATCTACCCTCTACTGTCATATGCTTGCTCCATATCCAACTTAACTGCCATTAATCCTTTCTTATTTTTAGAAATTCTAAATTTATTAAAAATTTCATGAGCTAACAAACATTGCTCAGACATAGATCTTCCTGGAGTGAAAGCAACTTGTTCTTAAGTAACAATCTTAGAGATACAACACTTCAGTCTATTCATAATCATAGTTACATCAATCTTGTAAATAGTTTAACAAATACTAATCAGACAAAAGTTAGATGGAAATACTGAATTTTTCAACTTTGGGATAAGAACAATCATTGTGTTCTTCCATGCTTCATGCATCACACCAATATTAAAGAAACCATAAATTTCTTTATAAGTTGCATCTTTTATAATTCTCCAATAGAACGTGAAAAATGAGGCAGTGCTCCCATCTAATCCAGAAGCTTTGTTAGCCCCTTGCTGAAAAATTTTTGTAGTAAGCTCCTCCTCAGTGAATTCAGCACTTAACAAATCAATATCAGTAGATTCAATTCTATATTCTTCTTTAACCAAAGGCCTGTCCTGCAAATTGCAATTTCTAAAATGCAACTTCTTCTAAAAAAAATCTCAAAAAAATTGCTTCAATTAGCTCCATGTCTTCCACTAATTTATTATCTTCATCTTTAATTTGTCTAATAAATTTCCCATTTCTTCTAGCTGACACATAAAATTGTCACATGATAATCACCCCTAATTAGCATTATATCATATGATATGCTACTTGAAAATCACTAAATAATTATCAATGATATGATCATTACTAAGCTAAAATTCCTTCAATCATTAAATTATATTGATTAATTCAAAATGAAAATCAAAATCAAGTATTAAATTCATAAGTTGATAGTCCCTAGTTATAATTACCTAATAACATGTTCAATAACCGATGATCATCGATGATTGTCAATTTCTAAGCATTTTAAACCCTAAATTCTTTTGAATCATTGATTAAACCATATATAAATCCAATCTAGTGACTAAGCTCATGGAAAATTCAAAACTCTAAAATCTAGTGTTAAAACTAAACTAAAAACCCTTTGGTCCATAAAATATTTTTGGAGAAATTCCACCACCCTGAAACCTAACCACATGACCTTGGACTCATGATCTATCACTTACATATTGATTAGATATGTCTGTAGGTTGATCAAACAAAATTGAAGGCATTTTATGATCCATTACCTCTAAAATGCAAATTATTTTCATGGGCTATAAACCATCATATATTTATATCCTATGTCACTGAACATGATATATTATGATTTTTGACATTGGAGGCCTCTCCAAACTCATTAATTATGAATATCACTATTTGCATGATATATTAAACCAGCATTGAACCTTGATTGATCATAGTTGACCATAAAATCCTAAAACCCTAAGTTGACTTTCCTTAAACCTCAATATGACTCAGTCAAAAAAGGCCATGTAACCTCCTCCATTATATCAAAAATAAGATTAGGAGCACATTAACAAAATCTCAAGCCCTGGTCAACTTTAGTTGACCAAGTGAACCTAAGTTGAGCAATTGCATTTGTACCTCTTTAAATCACATAACATGAACCCTTGGACCACCTCCAATAATCCCTAAATATTATTTAGAATGCATTGAATAAAGTTTGGACCCATGGTCAACATTGGCTAACAAAGTCAACCTAGGTTGACCATAGTGCACTTTTAGCCCTAATTTATTTAATTTACCTAACATGTTAAGTTTACATTAACATGTTCTTTGGGATTTTGCTACTTTCACACATTAGGTCTAATCTCATTTGCGTGCATAGGTCATCAATTTTCACATTTCAAAACCTATGAAATACGAGTATATTTTCCTTACTAGGTTATTTTGGATGCCCTTGCAAAGTTAATTTTGTAAATGGAGTCACTTAAGAAAAGTAGCATTTTATGTATATGCATCTTGATGCACTTGATCGTATTTGCTCAACTCACTTATGAGGGGTCCCTAAAGGTTATTGCCATTTAAGTTTTATCAAGATAAAGTCATTGGGTTACCACCTAGAAGAATCCTATCTAAGGTTTCAAAGCCTAATGGCTAGGAGGTAATGAAAGAAAATTTTATCCTAATACAAATAAGAGGTCAAAATTATTAACTCTAGCTATAACTTCTTTTTTCTTTTTCACATTATTCTTCTTTTTCTTCCTCTTCCTCTTCTTCTTCTTTTTCTTCTTCTTCTTCTGGCTTCTTCTTTTTGTTCTTCTTCTTCTTTAGGATGAATAGCTTTATTAGATTCATTAATTTTCACATGAATTGGTTCTTCAACTATGAGTTTCTTTTTGTTAAATTTCCTATATATTTTTCCTCACGAGGATTATCCTACAAATATGCCATCATCTAAGTTAGCATCAAATGTCCTTAAATTGATTTTTCATTATTTAATACCATACATTTATATTCAAATACATGTAAATGTGATTGATTTTTTGTTCTTCACTTTAGTAGTTTATATGGGAATTTATTTATTTTTAGTTTGATATTTACCCTACCTAAAACATAACTTGTAATATGCATCACCTCAGCCTAAACTATTTTTGCAATCTATATGCTTTGAGTATTACTTTGGTAGCCTCAACAAAAGTTCTATTTTTTCCTTACTTATTTACTATTTATTAAGGTGTTAATGAGTGTAAATAATATTATATTTTATATGTTAAATTACATGACAAACCATTTTTCTTTAGTTGTGTTTGTATAGAAAATACATAAATGTGAAAAAAATTTCAAGTATGATATAACACCACAGCGTCAGACACTACACTATCTCAGCACCATCATTGATATTGTCGGAGCACCCACTATAGACTTGGTGGTGCCCAATTTCTATTTAATAATGCTATAACATCAGAGGAGTCAGCACTACATAGCCAAATCTCTATCTACACAACACTTTGGTGTAAATTTCCAGTACTACTAAGCCAAGGGGTGTGCCACATGGATGTCGCAATGTTCAACCATTAGAAACACCTGTATTCTATAATTATAATAATTTAGTGCATGATATGCCAGTGAAGTGACACATCTGTTCACTAAATAGCAGGTCCACATCAGCAAGCACCACGGTAGAGGTAATCCTTTAATGTTATGGCATTACTTCATTTTGTTGGATTCATGGAAAAAGTATCTCAAGCGCCATTATGCAAAAATCTATTTCCTATATTTTTCTAAAAATATTCTATTTTTAATGTTAGTAGAAGAGTTTAGTCACTTAGTTAATTTCAGTCTTCACAGTGCTCTCTCAAAATTTCCTTAGGAGTGAAAACTAAGGGTATTTTATAAATGTTTGTGGAAGCAATTTTGTAAGTTCAAGGAAGAGTGTAGAGGAGATCATTAAACCCATTCAGTGATATCTTTTCTTATTAACTTTCTTTCTTTTATGCAATTAATGAAAATGAGTTTGCTTCACTTATTCTTCATGTATGACTAAATTCTCTTGTTTTAGATTGATGGTGTAAATGGAAAATGGAGTACTAATGAATTCTATTCATCAATAATTTAATGATGTTTTTAACATATCAGGTCTTTTATTAATGCACATAGTTTTTGTATGTTTAGTTAACATCATGTGCAATGTAGAGCCTGGGAATAAAAAAGCAAGGACAACTAGGTACATTAGATTGGTATGATGCAAGCATAGATATATTGCTTGACATATATCAAATTTAAAGAGATGAATTGTACTTAGGGGGTTTTAACAATAAATGTTTTACTTAATCTTCTAAGATTTTTATAGTATTGTAGACTATGGAGCTTAATGTGGTATTAAGCTAAGAAGGGTTTAATAATATGTCCTTTATTTCTTCATGCCTAACTAAGTGGTTGGTTATGCATATGCTCTGAATAGCATCAATATAAAAAAGAATCATTAGAAACATATTTTATTTACATTCCATCAATCCAAAATATTGCATCCAAATTGTGTTTCATTTAAATTATTTGTTGATTTTAAATGGAGTGATTAAATCTCCAAAAAAAAATATTTTTATCGAGTAGGATAATTTTTGTAATTGTTGTAGACAATAATAGTATTTGCAAGTAAATATTTTTCCTCTTGGGATTGATATTCTATTCTATCACTATATTACTTGATTTGACACATACATATGTATATTAAGTGTGATTTTTAAAATATTTATATCAAAGAAAACTCAAGCATTGTTTAGCTATTAATCGAGACCTAAACATTTTCAGAATTCTTTAAGTTACTCCATCGCCCCCATCATGTGGCCAAAGGCCTACGAAAATATTTTCAATCTTATCTCTTAGCTAAATAAAGTAAATTTTTTATTTTCAATTTCTCTTCCATGGTCATTATGAATAGTGGAGATTGTGAACCTATTTTTCTTTAAATTCAAATTATAAATTTCTTAAAATTATAGAGGGACTCACTCTTGTGTGTCAAAAATTTTACCCAGCTGAATCTAGTTTAATTATCAACAATTAAAAACCCATAAAATTTCCCACATAGTATTATTGTGATAATTTGTCCAACTAAATTCATGTGAAGTACTTAAAGTGGTCTACAAGTGAATATATCCTTAATTGCATGAACAAAATATATAGTTTTTTTAGTTAGCTACGATTCATTACCTAATTTGTCTTTATTAAAATATAATGTTAGTATCCCTCTAACTAAATCTATGTTAGTGATTTCCTATAGAATCCTCATGTAATCATGAGAAATCTTTTGTGCCACAACCATGGTTCATTTAAAAAGTCTTTAAACAACATACTTCCCTAGACTGGCTCATACATCCCATATCAATCATCAACACATTATTAAAATGCTGCACTCCTGCAATTTTTTTTTTCAAAATAAGTATTTATCAAAATAAAAATTAATGCTAAAACCCTTATCACCTAGTTGACTTATGTTTAGAAGATTATATTTTAATCCGTAAACTAATATGCTTATTATAATAGAAATGAATTTATATTACAAATTGTATATATACAAATAACTTTTTGTTAATATTATTATAAAGAGTCACCTTTCTATCACTTATGGACCCGAGGGAGATAAACTTGCTTGTATCTCCAGTCATGTCAAAAAAGCATTCGTTATCTAGATACAACATGCTTTCATTAGTCCCTTTGTGAAGGCACACCTAATTGTCATCTAAATCACATGAACCATCTTTTGCCATTAAAGAAAGGTATGTAGCTTCTTCTTTCACTTTGATCTCTAGAAAATCTAAATTATAGTTATCCAAGAATCCTCACAGGGGTTTTTTATTATTCATTCTATTTTATCCCCAATTTTATCATTTTATGGTGGATTCTTCAAATTGGGATATTCTCACTTAATATATACTTGCTTTTTAACATTCAAAGAAAATTATGTCAGAGAAAACTTTATTAAACTTTTTACCTTTACCCTTCTATTGGTAAAAGTATCTATTTTCCTTACTCCTTTAGAAGGTTCAAAATTAACTAGCCATTTTTGCTATATGCTTATCATCAACATCTTCACTACTATCAAATTCATCTACCTTTAGTTGAATTACTTCTTCTTTCTACTTTTCACATATATTTGCATAACTCTAACTAACTTTTTATTTATACACTATATATAAATCAAGTAAATGATTAATATAATAAGAAATTAAATGTTTGAATTTAGAAATAGTCATCACCTTGCCATCTAAAGATTCTGAGATGCATCTTAAAATTTTATTAAAAACATTTAACATTCTTAAATTATATGCATAAATCATCCGATGAAGTGATAATATAGTTAAATTGTGTATACATGTTTGAAATGCTTTCATTTTATTGTATGTATAGTAATTCATAACAGTGTAATAAAATGTATATACAAGAATATTTCACGTCATTTGTTCTTTCATATGTTTTTCCCAATTCGTCTCAAATTTCTTTTCCAACAATACAAGTAGAAATACACATGTAATCTTCAAATTTTTTAAGTATATAAAAAATAATTTAATCATCAAAGTTGCATTATTCATATTCTTTTTCCTCAAAATTCCATTCACTAAGTTGGAGTTTAATTTTTATACTATTTTCTACTGTATGGGGTTATGAGTACTCTACCTTTACTAAGTTTTATATTTTATAGATTGAATGAAAATTGCATGCACAATTTCCAAAAGTCAAATAAGATATTATTAAATAATAACTATTTGGTAAATGTATACCCCTTCAAATTCTACAAGAAAATGGGTCAATAGCGACAAAAAGAAAATTGATTGCTAAAAATGATAATTTGGCCGCTAAAGCAAATAGCGACCAAAAATATTTTGGTCATTGATTTGTCGTTGTAACCTCGTCGCTGAGGCTTTTAGTGACCAAAAATTCTTTTGGTTGCTAAATTTGTAACCACTAATTAGTATTGGTCGCTAAAATTGTACATATTAGCTACCATCTTTTTTATGCTAATGTATAATTATTTGGATGCTATTTAGTAATTATAATTATTAATTTTATTTATTACATTTTTCCTATAGCTACCAAAATAAAAATTTTCCACTAAACAATAAACAAAATAAATCACATTCCCCTTTAATTTCATGATGTGTTGATATATATATATATATAAAATTTGGTGATATTTAGTAAAAAATTTATTTTCCGATTATTATGCCTTGGCTATAACAATTAAGATCAATCCATCACTCCTTTATATTGCAATTAGCTAGATAAATTTCATAATAGAGAAATAACACAAATCTTATTAGCTTGAGGTAACAATAATAAAAAGCATAGAATCCAAAAAATATCTTCATTCATCAAAATCATTATCAAGGATTTGCTAGGAGAAAATGAAAATTATATTCATTTATATACTTTTTTCAAAAAACATCCATCAATTAACATATAAAATATGATCTCAAAAATCATTAATCATAAAATCTTAATGTTTACAAAATGATAACATCTAGAGATCATCAAAATCTTTTTTTAACTTTTATGTAAATAAATATAAAATTACAGAATTATTACTTTTTCTCTCATATCAAATCTATCAAAGGAAAATGCACAACATCAATCTTTAACCATGCTAATTCAATCAATATCTTGTACTGCTGCAGTGTGGGATCCAACTTCTCTACTTTGTCCCATATAATGAGGAATAATGATATGATGATGAGGCATTAAAAAAGCAATTGTCTTCTCATGTTGAACTTTATTTCCCTACAAATAAAAAAATTATTATAATCAGGATCAAAACAGCTTACATAATTATCAAAGAACCTTGAAGCAAGATCAACCTTTGCATAATTCCAGTGCTGAACAAAGTGTATTGCAACATCCCCGCAAGGGGTCCCCAAAGAGCACATTAGATATCATGCTGAGGCATGTGAGGATACTTGCTTCAGTCCACCTCATCTTTTACTGTATCTTCCCATGAATTTGGTTCATACTCCCTTAATAGACAAAAACAAGTTTAATTTAAATTTGAAAAAGAAACAAATTCACTATTAGGGTCTAAGTAATCAACAACATATAATAAATTTACCTTCAAATTATACAGTTCAGACGACAATAATTGCTTACAAAACTTCTAGCTCATTATCTTGCTACAAGTAAATGTCTGGAACAACAAAAACAGAAGAATATTAAAAGACAATATTTGCACAAACTTTTTACATATGATTATGCAAAAAGTTGAGGACATGAATGAAGTTGCTTAAAGCGAATACAATGTTAATTCCTTTGCTTCCAGTATACTGGTAAAGCTAATCAAATTGGTCACTAAAAATGATAACATGGAAAAAATATTATTTTCGGTCATAATTTTTTTGACAACATTCTGGTGATGGTCACTAATTACCTTTTTGGCCCTTGTTTTTTTTTTTTTATACCTTGGATCCATATTTTCTCGTTTAATAAATTTTATGTTTTATCAGGGAGTTTATAAAATGAAATTTTGTTGACTTAAGTGAACTTCTGTGATTGTTTATAAACCATAGATCATGATTGACCACTTTTCATAACAAACTAAAGAAAGTCTAGGGCTTCAACAAATGGAAAAAGAATAAAAGGAAAACATGGCGAGGAGCAAAGGCACTTATTGTCCTTACGATTCTAGGGAGCATATACAATAATTTTTCCTTTGATATAGAATCAATGCAGCCGATCGACATTTAGAGAAGTTTCAAAATGCATAAGGAAATCTATCTTAATTTTTTTTTCATTGATTGCATTAGCAGAGACCTTTAGTTGCTCTGAACCATACTTATATCCTTTTAGGGTACAAGGATCACTATATACACCCTTAAGGAGAGCTTCTGCAGCTACATAGAGGAACAAAGTTCATTATTGCTCATTTTAAAACATATGTGACAACATATGCAAGCATCCCCATTGAGTATGAAAATATATTTTTTCACAGACAGGTTTGATGTAATAAGAAGCAACAAAATTTCTTAGGTATTAATCATTTTGCATTCTAAAAAAAATATCACAGCACAAAACTTAAAAAAATGGATAGCTTTATAAATTTTAAACTCAAAAATATACAAATCAAGTTGATCTTACTGATATGTGAATAATGTATATATGGATTAAAAAAGACAAAGCACATCGCAAGTCAAGCACATTACAATAGACTATCGAAAACAAAAACCATTTTATAGCCACTAGAATACTTATGCTGCAGAACCATCAATATATATTAGGAATGAATACAGGCATACAACACAATGATATTCCATCACCTCATGCAAGTTTCATGGTAACATAACTATTAAAGAATCCAACCGTGAATAATTTTTTACATAAAATATTTTATAATATAGCTTGATGCAGTGCATCTTAGGATATATGGTGATTTATGGTTTGTTATGTAACTAAATTATGAGATAAATAAAAACCAAGCAACAAAGCACTAAACTGGCTAAAAATAAGGCATAACTGAAAAAAAATTACTAATCCATTTCTAATAAAGGCATTCAATAGAATTTTATGAGGAATCTTCTTTCCTTTCCATCATTAAATTTCCATCTTGATTTCATGCATTTAGGATATTCTTTTTTATGCTTATTATCTTTTAAAATAAAACACAATCATTTTTACAAGCATGAATCTTTTCACATACCTGTCCAAGGTCTGATAGAATCTTCTTTGAGTCAGAATATAAAGATAGAAGTGGTTCACCCTTTGGCAAGATAGATTTTATGAATTTAAGGATCATATTGAATGATTTATTTGTCCAATGATTAAGTACTTTAATGTGTATTAACTTTACAAGAGTAGGTAACATATATAAGTTTGAACCAGGGTATAAATCATGTTGTGTATCCTTCAGCAGTCTATCAAATATAGTTTTTTTATTTTTGTCGATAATATTATCACCTTCCTTATTTGGTGAACTATTAGGATTAAAGTTCATGAAAGTTTCCCTACGTATATCCTCAAAGATTTCTTACATCTTATTAAACTCTTGATTTTTCATATAAGATCATTTAAATCTCTTTTACCAAAATCCTCATCAATAAAAACTTGAGAGGTTTCCCCATGACATGTCTAGTCAATGTATGATGTTTGTATTCCATTAATTAGTAAAATGATTTTATACAATACTATAGTTCTGAAAAAAGATATTAGCATAGTATTGACATGGGCATCGAATCTTCTCCTTTTGAGGATTATTTTTAACTCTATACTCATGTTTTTGCAAATATCTATGATTGATATTAATCCAACTTCTATCCATTGTGTTGACCTAAAAAAATTATAAAACTAAAATAATTATTTATGCTAAGCTAGATATCAAAAAAGTTTTTGACTATGTTAATGGAGATTTCTTTCTCCAAAGAATCGAAGATAATGGATATCCTCTCTCTTTACTTTTGGATTATGACCTACATCTTCAGTCATTCTGTTTTTATCATTGATACTTGAACTTGAAAAAATCATAATTAATACTTAGTAATTATGTAAATTTAAATTAAAACTCAAATGTATTTATGTCAAACAATAGTTAAATATTTTTAAATCATTGAATAAAATATATAATTAATTATGATACATTAAAATTCTCTTATGATTCAAATTGAATAAGAAAACAAATAAGCAATATTGAACAAATTTTAAGTCTCATGTTATGCTCGAACTCAACCAAATTAAAAATATATAAAAGCTTAAACAAAATAGTACTTCACTTGACTAGGTTCATTTACACCTTATTTGAGAGGATAAATGCTTTGGAAAAAAAAAAAAGACAAATATAGAGGGAAATGTATGCAGGAAAAAAAAGAAAATAAAGCATAGAAGGCCATTAAGAGAAATATCTTGATGATTAGTATGCTCGCTGATGGTGTTAAAAACAAAATAGTGAAAGATTTCCAGACAACTGGCATTACATAAATCGGGGATTTCAAACAAACATAAGACATCAAATGCTTCTTAAGAGCATGAATATGAGAAGCTGTGTAATGTGCAGATCCAAATATTATATGAATACAATTCTAGAACAATAATAGAAACTGCGATGAACCAAACAATCATAAAATACCTCCCCGCATTCAGAGAAACATTATGTTTTTTTTTTTTTAAAGATCGACAATTTTTTTTCAATTATAATAGGACAATGGAATACCAAACCTTTATGAAGTAACAGAGAACCAAATCTGTAAAACTTGATAAGCCCAAACTAGACCACAACAAATATAGAAAAATCAGAACATATCTAAAAATCCAACAACGATGCTCAATAATCCAATCACAGATTTAGATCAAGAGAAGGAACCCTAAAATTTTAGGTTTTTCCCTTATGAATACTTGACTGTGAATAAACTCTTGTTATGAAATCACTTAGAGAAAAGTTAAAAACTTATTTTTGGAAAGAAACAAAAATAGGGCAGCAAGAATCAGAGATTGAATCGGTATAGTGTAAGGAAAATTACATGGGAGAATGAACTCGGGTGTGAAAAAAAGTTACTACTACCCAAAAGATTCTGTGAACTCATATTCAAGCATAATTGAAGTCGTGGCCTTTAATTGAGGGTGGTTGTGGAGCGCGGGGTGGAGTGCGTCGCTAAAATTGTTAGTTACTAAAAATTTTGCATATGAAATTGTTTTTTCTTAAATATGAGAGAGAAAAATTTGCAACCAATCCTTTTCATTGGAAGCTAATATCAAGGTTCTCATTAATTTAGAGGCCTTTATCATCATGGTCGCTAAACATATACTTTAGTGACCATTTTTATTTCATTTCTAATTTTATGGTTGCTAATGGCATATTTTCTTGTAGTGTTATATATCAAGTTATTTAGATTATCAGTGTTCCATAGATATATCTACTTGAGGGATTAAAATCTATCTTGCAAGCAACCACTTTTATACAAATTGAAAGTGTATGACACACCTAAGAGTGGGGTGAATCATATATCTTCTAAATAAACTATAATTGTGTGGAAGCCTTTGGAAAGGAAAACACCAATTTCTCCTCTCCTTTGAAATATTGAAAATTAGATTACTTTCTTAAGAATAATTATATAAAAAATAACCTTTTAATAGAATCACCAAAATGATAGAGCAAGAATGATAATAATAATTTTTTAAAATGTTACTAAAAGAAAAATAAATTATCACAAGTTAATATTTTTTTTTTTTTTGAGAAACTGCAAATTACATTAAAATAAAAGGAACCTAATACAAACTACTAAGTGATAGAAAACCTATCACTTTCCTCTTTTAACAAAGAGAAAAAAATGGGAGGAACCTTATTACAATCCAAATATTCTCATAAGAAATCACCATTTAAAGCAATGTTAGCACAAAGATCGGCTAACTTATTACAATCTCTATTTGCAAAATGAAATAAGAAATTCCCAAAATCTTTAATAAAAGAAAAGTCTTCGAAACTGTCTTCACCTGTTAGAATAGCATGTTTTGCAATCGAATTGTGCAGATACTTGATAATGTTCAAATTATCTCCCTCTATATATAATAATTCCTTTAGCATCCAGTATCTAATCCCTAATTATCTTCTTCAAAGAACGAGAAGCCAATAATTCTAAATAAGCACTATCCCAATGCAAAGACTTGAACCCAAATTCCAACAAAAATCTTCCTCTATAGTCTCTGAAGATACCACCGACCCCAGCATCATTAGACCAAAGTAAAGTTGCATCAATGTTAACCTTAATCCATCCGGGTGGAGGGCGATGCCAAAAAGATGAAGCAAGCTTAGAAAGCCGGTTAGCATCCCAGTGATTCAAAAATAGATTACAGTTAGATGAAATTAATGCAAAGCTAACATCATTAGAAATAGTTTCTACCCATCTAAACTCATGACCATCATGTACCAGCTTATTTCTATTCTTCCATAAAAAAAAAAAACCAAAGAATAATATAGAGTGGCAATGAAATGATTCGTATAGAAAACCATCTCAAACTATCCAAACAATCCTTCATAGACAAAAAAGCTGAAATACAAAATCCCCAATGATTCACTAAGTCAATCGCTTAAGTTATCTTACAGCACTTGACAGCCACAAGATCTGTATCCTCCACCGTCCCACATACTCTCAAGCATAGATTATCATTCAACAATCTCCTATACATCAAAAACTTTGATGTGGGAATTGCATTTTTCAAAAGTCTCCACCAAAAGCAATCAATACATGGGTTTAATTTAATACTCTTCAACCACTTCCAATTCTTAACAAGAACGGAGAAATTTGAGACTGAGTGGTAGGCTAATGCAGCAATTGAATTTCCAAAAAAATTACTGATCAATTCAATCTCATCCTCCAAAATCTCTATGAAAATTCTGATACGAATAATAACTTCAATCAAGGATTTCCCAAAGAACTTTTCCAGCTCATCTAGATTCCATCACCCATTTGAAATAAAATTCACTAGAGAAGGAAAATCTGTATCCTCTATAGAAATGATAGTAGGCCACTTATCCAAGATACTGTCTAATATTCAAATATCTTTTAGAATATTCACTGAAGAACCAGATCCAATCCTCGATCTTACATAAAGCTTGAGAGCATTTACTCCACTTCGCAATACCTTCCAAGTAGAAGAACCATTCGGCCTTGGCACATTGCTCCAAATATCTTTGCCATATTTCGCATACAGAGATTTATTAAGAGAAGATTTAGGATTCTTAATAAAATTCCAAGAATACTTTACTCTTAAACGTCCCACCATAGAAACAACCGAGTGAATACCTTTGCCTCCATCATCAATAGGTTTACAAATCTCCTCCTAGCCAGCAAATGTAAACCATAACTTCCATCCTTCTTGTTCCACAAAAACTCCCTACACATCTTCTCAAAATTTTGGAAAATGCTTAAAGGAACAAGGGAAAGGGATACATAAAATAAGGGAATTGATGAAATCACCGATTTAACAAGCTCTAATTTTCCAGTAAGTGAGATAAACTTGTTACCCCAAACTTCTAGTTTTGAAGCCGATATCTCCAAAAGATTTAAAAAATCTGAGGCAACTAATCTCCTCAAAGTAATCTTGATACCTAGTTAGTGCATTTCTTTTACTTCATTAAATCCCATGAATCTAGAAAAAGCTCTTCTCCTACTCCTTTCCATTGATTTGCCAAAAAGAATTGAAGATTTATTAACATTCACTTGTTTTCCCATCCAATGGCAGTAGTCTGAAATTAGTTTTTTTTTATTTTCCTTAATTGATCCATTTTAGCTTCTGAGAACATAAGAATATCATCAGCAAAAAGAAGATGAGAAATTCTTGGATCTGAAGGAGCAACTTTTAAATCCAATTTCCTTCCCTTGGACAAAAAAACATTAGTAAGAAGTTGTGAGCACAAGATAAAAAAATAGGGTGAAAGTGGACATCCTTGTCTAAAACCGCTTTTAGCCTCAATCCACTTAGATCCAACCCTATTAACTTGAATAGAAAATAATGGATCAACCACACATTCCATTAGAAGATTTGAAAATTTCCTTGGGAAACCAAAGTAATCCAAAATTTATCTAAGGGTATCCCATGTCATGCTATCATAAGCTTGTTCCATATCTGCCTTAATAGCAACTAATCCTTTCTTTGATTTAGAGAATCTAAACTTATGAAAAAATTCTTGAGAAAGTAGAATATGGTTTGATCATGTTCTTCCCCTAATAAAGGCCACTTGGACATCATAAACTAAGTATTGAATGACCTTCCCTAATTTATTTAAAAGAACTTTGGCAACAATCTTATAAATAGAAGGGAAAAGACTAATAGGTCAGAAATTAGGAGTTAAAGGAATACTGATTTTAGGAATAAGAACCACCATATCCTCATTCCATTTAGAGCACTTCTTACCCAAAGATAAGAAGAGACGAATAGAATTCCAAACATCCAAACCAATCATTTTCCAATAAGCTTTAATGAAAGAGTAAGATATGCCATCCACACCAGGAGAGACATTACTACCAAGATCTTTAATCACCGCCTCCAATTCTTCAAACAAAAAAGCAGCACTAAGAATATAACAATCCCCTAGACTTAATGTATTTGGATTTGGTGGCCATCCATACAAACAACAATTTCTAAGCATCCATTTCTTATTGAAAAATTCCCATAAAACATTCCTCATAACTTCAAGATCTTCCACCAGCAAGCCCGTGCCATCCCTGACTTGCTTGACCTGATTTCCATTCATGTGACTATTAGCAAATGCATGAAAGAAACTTGAATTTGCATCACCTTCACCTATCCAATTAACCTTAGCCCTTTGCCTCCACCAAGTACTCATTCAAGAAAGAGTGCAATTGAATTCAATGATCTTAGACCTGAGAAGAAGAAGTTTATCTTCAGGAAAGCTTTGATTTTCTGATTTCTCCATTTGAAGATCTTCAATTTCCCTTTTCAGCTTAATCTTTAGCTCTTCTAAATTCTTATGTTTTGATTTGCTCCAAAATTATAATGCATTTAATGCCCTTGAAAATTTCTTGTTCAAACTATCCATAGCATGCCCACTTGTCTGTTGGCTACATGTTCTACTTACCACCGAAGTTGCAGCCGGGTAGGACAACCAAACATCTTCAAACCTTCAAAATTTCCTATTACAATCAGTTTGAATAAAAACCTTCAAAATAATAGGATAATGGTCTGAAGCAACCCTTGTCAGGTGCCTAACCGAAGCTTGATTAATTAATTCCAATGCCTTGGAATTCAAAAAACATCTATCAAGTCTTTCATGAATACGAGCAGTACCATTCTTGTTATTACACCAGGTGTACTTAGGTCCAAGAATCCCAATGTCATGTAGATCAGTTTTATTCATAAAACCTTTCATCTCCAAAGGTCCTTTTGAAAAAGAGAACTTTCCCCCCTTTCTTATCATCACGAGAAAGAATGCAATTTAAATCTCCCACATATAATAAATCTGGCCTTAAATGTTTCTCCAAGAAATCCCATAACTCTCTTCTACCATACAAGTCCCTACTACCATAGACTGTCGAAACCACCCATAATCCTTTATTAAAAATTTTCAGCTCTCCAACAACACATTGAGCAGAAGCTTCCAAAAATTTAAAAGAAACCAAAGAATACCTCCATAAAACCATGATACCTTTAGACATTCCACTAGATGGGAAAATAAGATAATCCCACCCCGCTCCCATGAATTTATCAAAATCATCTCTAGAAATAGATGAAATTTTAATCTCTAAAATGTAAAAACTTTTACAACAACAAAGAACTGAAGCTTCACCAAAATTTCTTGAATAATAGGTTCAAACAATTTAACTACAGAACCATCATCTGAAAAATAGGATTTGACATTCATCATATTAAACTTAATGTATGGACACTTCAACCAAGGATTTCCAAATCGTTGTTTACTCATTCCCATAAGTTGATCTTGAGGTTGTTTTGAAGGAATAGTCTCAGAAGAATTTCCATAACTATTTTAAAGACCAGCTGCTTTCTCCTGATTAAACAATGAACTTTAAGAAATTGAGGTAGCTTTTACATTAGCAAACCTTTTAATGAAAAGTTTCATGTCAGATGAGGATGATTCCATATTTGTAATACTACGAACACCTAGAGGAGTATTCGCATTGATCTCTTCCAAAATGTACTTGCCTTTACCAAAAATTGGAGGAGAAGATTGAATTTACATTTCAGAAGGTTCACTGATCACTAGAGGGACATTCATCCGAATAAGCTTTGGAGACATCACAGGCTTCAATGGTATAACGGATCTAGAAGAATAATCAAAATCTGAAAACAAATTCCAGCCCTCACCAATGGTCGACGGCCATCCCTTCATTTCATGCAAAAAAACCGCCAACGTGAAGATGGAGAAAATTTTGAAAAATCACTTGAGAAACCAGGAGTTTCTCTCTCTAACTTTCTCTCTCTAACTTTCTCTCTCTAACTTTCACAATAACAAGATTTTTTTTTAATTTTAAATATGATGTCAAACCATGATAACACTTCTTAGTATACAAAAAAATTATAGAAAATAAAAAAAAATGAAATATAGTAAACCAAATTTATTATGCTTGGTCAACTTGACCAGCATCCACTCCCGTAGTCATCTTCTTTGAAATTCCACTAGAAATCTATCCTTTTACTCCCAGAAAGGTAGAGAAGCATATGGTCTTCACAAGACAATGGAGAAACCTTTATATTAATCTTCTCCTAAAAAATCTTTCAAACCCTAGCCTCCCATGCTAGATCTATAGTCTTTACACTAAGATTCTCCAAATCTCTCCATCAAGAGCCTTTGTAAAAACCATGAGGAGCAAATGATATGATTTTAAGAAATAATTAAGTAAAACCTTCACTCAAAACTTAAGAATCCTCTTAAAAACTTCAGACATGATTCCCAAATCTCTTCTCTAACATTCATCTCTATAGCCTTTTCTAAATTTATAAAACTCTCCCAATGTCTCTCTCTCTCTCTCTCTCTCTCAAACTATTTAAGTAGTCTTACCATCCAAGAAACATTAAGATCCACTCAAAAGTAAAAAAAAAGACACATTTAACTCAATCCTTTATTAGTGTTTCTTAAATGTTAAGGATTTATAAGTTGGCTTCAAAAGAAACCCTAAAAAGGCAAATTATTAAAATTGTTGAGTCATTTGTACATTCCAACTAATAGATTATAGAATATGATTAGTTCTTTCGTAACCCTAAAATTCATTATATATTTCATTGTATAGCATGAAATATACCATCCAAAAGAATTAGTTCTTTTTTCCATTGATTCAATCTATATAATTAAAATTCGTTCCACGGTGTTCTCTGTTTGTTTGGCCTATATGATTGATTTCATCTAGTACAAAATATTATTGGTTTGATTTTAAATTATAGTCCAAGATTCTCGAGTATTGAATAGGTAAATATAATATATGATAATACATTATAGTACAAAATATACAATACAATCTATTCAAATTTGAATTTATTGTTTATAGAAATACAAGGTGAATAGTGAGTCAAATTGATACATAATTGAACATGCATTCTAATCCAAGTCATATAGTACAATTAGCTTTTGTTAACTTTATATTCTTTGTTAATATTTTGAAACTTTCTAATCACACATATATTATACAACATGATCTAATTCGTATAATATGATTTTTAATATTTGTTCTCTAATGTGTATGTCCATGTTTTTTAGGCAAATCATATACAGCCAAAAATACAAAAAGACTTTATATATATATATAACCTATATTTCTTTGGTGATCTTCTTTCATAATATTGATTTTTTTATATTGAATTTATTATGCATTTATGATTAATTTCTTGTGTGTACAACATTGTGTGATCTTCTTTTTTTATTTACTTAAAATATACGTTTAAATAAAAAATGGCTTTCATACATAAATTCATTAGTTTAGTTAATAGAACCAATAATATTTATAATCATCAAAACCCTTGTTATCTCATTAGGCCCATGGGTTCCAATAATCATTTGTATGTAGGAGATAAAGAACCATAATTGATTAAGTCTTTTATGCATAACTTCATGTTCCTCATACTGATGTAGCACCTAACAACATGGACATCGACCTACACTACAACTTGACAATGACCCTTAAGAATACACCATTTAATTATCACCATCATTTAGTTAGTTCCATGATGTTAAATGTGTTGAAACTTGTTCACTATGAATTAGATTGTTAAGCCTAAGCTTATGTCCCACGGCTAACCAAGAGGGGGGGGGGGGTAAATTGGTATTTTAAAAATTAATCCCTCTTTTGAGTATTTTAAACCAAAATTAAACTTTAATGAATTTTGTAGAAATAGTTTTTCAACCATAGTTTTAAAACAGTAAATCACAAAACAAAAAGTAGCGAAAAAATAATGACACCAGATTTATAGTGGTTCGGTCAAAACCAGACCTACATCCACTCCCCGGAGGCACCCTCCGAGTATTGCACTAATACCAATAGTGTCTCTCCTTTTGCACCCATAGCAAGGCGGAGAAGCCTTTACAACAAACTATTTCCACCACTACCCGTTGCGTCAGAGAACCGTCATCCTTTTACACTATCCCCAGTGCTGGCAGAGAACCCTTCATCCTTTCATACTTTTCCGGTATAGGAAGAGAACCCTTCATCCTTTCACACTCTCCTAGAGTGGGCAGAGAACCCGCAGCTGTTCACACTCTCTAAGTGTCGGCAGAGAATCGGATCTCCTTGATAGATCTTCTCACAAGAATTCTAGAAGGAAGAAAGAAAAGAGTGAAGTAATCACAATTCAAAAGCAAAGATTCTTACCTTTAAACTCCAAGTGAAGCCTTCACGCTCCAGTAGAAAGAATCCTTCTTCAAATACTCTCTCACACTCTCTCCTTGACTCTTCTTTCAATAGGCACGAAGATCAATGAGCAAAAAGATTGGGTGGTAGTAAAAATTGGACCTTATATAGGAGATAAGAAAAACTATTCAAAAACTGCAAATATTCAAGTCAACACAAAATGGATTGTCCTGTACGATCGTGGATCATCCTTGACCATTTTTCTTAAAGTGTCAAAAATGATCCTAATGAATTTTGGTACGAACTATGTTTGTACACGATCATCATCACGTACAAACTAGGTTAGTCCGGACGAACAGTTATTTCATAGGTCGGTTCCCAAATAACTACAGGATGTAACCAACATACTTAAGTCGGTTTTCATCATCCTGGGACAAACAAGATTTCATTTTGATTAAAATTTTTACAGAGAGTAACTCGTCCAGGCATGATTATAAATGTCGTCTGGACAAAAATTTTATAGAACCCAACTCGTCCGGGGATGATTGTAATTTTGTCTGGATGAAAATTTTACATAGCCCAACTCGTCCGGGGACAATTATAATTTCGTCTGAATGAAAATTTTACATAGCCCAACTAGTCCTGGCATGATTATAATTTCATCTGGATGAAAATTTTACAGAGCCTAGTTCATCCTGGGATGAAAATAATTTCGTCCTGGACAATCAGGACTTAGAAAAAAATTTCTCCAAAAACTGTTCGTTCCATTTCTCTTACAAAGAGATAATTGACCTGATCATCCCGTACGAATTGTGTTCATCCCGTACGATCAGTACAAAATGTTTAAGATCTCCTCAAGTGTGTGTGTGTTTATTCACTCAATTATAATCACTTCCTCTCAAACTTAATTCATACAAAATTACAAGTTTAAAAATACAAGATATCTCATGCTGAATTTGATTTGAAGTCTTAAGTAGTTTGGAGTTTGATTTTCCTGAAATGTTAGTACACACACGAGCAAAAACAAATCTTCCAAAAAGTGTTAGGAGATAACTACACATAAAAAATAATATTTGGAATCATCAAAACTATAAAAGTTGAAAGAATGTAAAATATGATAATAGCAACTCTCTTAACAATCTCCCCCTTTTTTATGATGGCAAAATAATTATTGTTTGTAGGATTTCAAATTCTAAGAATCTCCTAAACTCCCCCTGAATTGATGAATACATAAAAATAAGGAGGCATTGATTCAAAATTTTTGTTTTTCAAAAATTCAAAATTTTTGTTTTTCAAAGAAAACAAAAAACACACAAAACACACAACGACAAAAACACATATTCACAGAAGAACTATCGAAAACAAACAATTTCTCAAAGAAAACAAAAAACACACAATAACAAAAACACATATTCACAGAAGAACTATCGAAAACAAATAATTTCTCCCCCTTTTTGACTGCAGCAAAAAGAGAAAAAAAAAAAGTTGAAATGTAAGCAGTAATATGAAATTCATTTGATAATTTAACCTTGAAAGTGATTGAAATAAGTTATGCAAATAAAATTAAAATATTAGACAAATCATAGAATTTTATACAATTTAAGAAGTGATATAACATAGATAATAAAAAGAATTTATCAAAGACATGAGTCAATTTAGACACTAAGATAGAGAAAATCATTGCACTAAGGATGGATAAAAAATTGTATATTTCAAATTTCAATATCAATTATAAATGAACATAAGATCAATTTGAATTATGAGATTAAAAGAGTTTGGAAAGAAATAACTACCATATGTGGAGCTTTGCGCATTTTTTTCACATTTGTGGCACATTTTTGTGCATTTACTTTGGGCTTATTTTGTGCCTCTTTTTCACAATGCGAACCTTTACGCATTACTTTTGATTTTTACTTTTTATACTTTATATACAATTTACAAGAGTAATTTTATTCTTTCTAAAAACAATAATCTAACAAATCTTTCTAAGTGCATAAATAATAATTGATAAGTGAAATATAAAATAAGAAATCATCGTAATTGCAATAATAATATTAACAATAAGACAATCTAAATGAGAGACATGAAATTGAAAATTCTAATAATACCAAGTTATAACCAAAACATAAACTTAGAATAATTAGATTTTCTAATGAATTTAATTTTAACTTACAATTCAGGTTATAACATAATTAAGATTAAAAAATCTGATGATTTTCATAAAGACTAACAAACATTTCAAAAAAAAAGTTCAAATCAAAACACAATAACTAATATTGATATTACTTTGAAGATATTACAATGATACATCAGGATATCAATATAAAATAAAACATCTGAAATAAAAGAGAAATACATCTAACTACTAAAAACAAACAATAACTAACACATAAAGTAAAAATAATAACAATACAAACACATAACATCAAGTGCATCTATCACTCAGATGGTCCTTGATCTGGAGGAGGAGGAGGAGGAGCACCACCAAAGAGGTTAAAGTATATACTCATCATAAGTACATTGATAATGATGTCATTCATTTGCTCCCTCATAAAACCCATGTCATGTTGATATTGTGCAGCCTGCTGCTGTAGATGAGTCTTAATTTGATCAAAATGTTGATCAAAATGAGTCTCTAGTTGATCAAATCTTTGTACCAAATCCTGATAATTTGGTTCATTAGCGGGAGCAGGTGCACCTTTTAGCTCTTCCTTTGTATCACTTAAGACATGTGCTTTACCTGATTCTTCCTTGAAGATCGCACTAAATGATCCGCCATTGTAGTAGAGCAGTTCTTCATATTCTTGATCAGGATGAAACAAGTTGTATTTCTTCTCTAGAACATAGTTAACTAAGTGTTCTAAGGTAATATTCCTCTTTCTTTTCTGTTCTGCATGGCCAATTTCTGAAAGCCCATAAAGATAGTCAAGAATAAGTTGGGCTTCATTTATAGGTTTATTGCTCATGATTAAGAAGGTCACCATGGAAATAAGGGGGGTTATATTGACTCTATCACCAGCTTTTGGAATGATTGAAGTTCTAAGAACATGCTGAATGAGTCGTGCATTTCTGATAAGACCTGATACTCTAGCCACATGCTCATCTAAATCATTTTCTCTAATCACCCTATTGATTTCATACCATTTATATTGACCATTGGTGAATAAGGTATGGGCTCTAGCTCCCTCAGTTCTTAAGTTTAAAAATGCTCCTAAGTCATGCTTTGTGATTTCAACTTTTTGTTTGAAAACAAAGGAACGAATTATAGAGTGGTAAGAATTGAAGGACATGTTGGCAAGAAAGTAATGAAATATTTCTTTATTATAGAGGTGGATGAGGGTAAGGATAAAATGAAACTATGTCAAAGCAAATAAATGCATCACCTGAAAGGTAATTTCATCTTGGTTTACAATTCTGAAGGGGGTGATTTTGGCTGAAGAAAACCTAGGAAAAGAATCCTCATTTGCTTTGGAAAGAAAGTTCTCAGATGAATTCCTATGAGATTTCTTCGCTAGAACGTTTTGGCGCTTGCTAGAACTTGCCATTTGTAAAAGATCTAGAATATAAAAGGGATTGAAAGTGATGTTAAGAGTGTGACTTATTGCTCTAAAAAGCCCTCCTATTTATTGAAAACTACATGTTCGTACCGGATGAAAAAATTTTCATCCCGTACGACATTTTTGTTCGTCCCGTACAAAAATATTTCGTACAGACGATCCAATACGAACAAAATGAAATGACTTTTTGTAATCAATGCAACTTACGAAGCATCCTTTCATACAGACTTTTGACCAGTCTAATCGTATAGATCTCATCCCGAGACGATCAAAACTTATATCGTTTTAATGGCAGTTGAAACCGTCCCCTACATCGAACTGACATGTATTTGTCCAGACGAACCAAAGGTTCGTACGTATGAAGTTCATATTAAAAACTACCTTATTCATTCAACCGCTTCATTCATTCATCCCGCCGATTGAAAAACAAACTGTCCCGTACGATCATAACGATCGTCCAGACGAAGTGACCATTAAACACTAAAAACTGCATGCAAACTGTTTAAAATCTGACACTTAGACACATTACACAAATCGTCCCGTACAAAACTTTTTCTTCCTGGACGATTGTCACTTAAAAAAAAATTAATTTTGCACACAAACAAAACTAAAATTCAAAAAACACATCAAAAACACCATGTATAACAATAAAACGTAGTCTCCAAAAAAATCACACAAAAACAAGAACAAAAACTCATAACGAACACAAAAACATTAACTAGAAAACAAACATCAATATTGCATAAAACATTTTTATTAAAGCATTTAAATCAATCACACCAAGCCTTATTCTTAATTCACTGAAAGTATCAAAGGCTAAAGGTTTTGTAAAAATATCTACAAGTTGATTTTCAGATGTAACATTAATGAGTTCAATTTCTCTTGGATACATGATCCCTTATGAAATGATGCCTTATGTCTATATGTTTGGTTCTTGAATATTGAATAGGATTTTTAGAAATGTAAACAACACTAGTATTATCACAATAAATTGGTATAGTGTCTATAGTTAATCTTAAATTAATTAACTGTTATTTTAACCAAAGTACATGTGCCATACAACTTCCTAATACAATGTATTCAGCTTCTGCAATAGATAGGGCTACTGAATTTTGTTTTCTACTGGACCATGAAACTAATGAATTTCCAATGAATTGACATGTTCCAGAAGTACTTTTTCTATCCACCATACAACCTGCAAAGTCAGAATCTGAATAACCAATAATTTCAAATGATGAGCTAAACTTAGGATACCAATTCCTAAGTTCTCAGTTCCTAACAGATATCTTAAAATCCTTTTCACTGCTGTCAAATATGATTCTTTTGGATCTGATTGAAATCTAGCACACAAGCAAATACTAAACATGATATCGAGTCGGCTTGCTGTCAAGTAAAGTAAAGATCCAATTATCCCTCTAAATTTCTTTTAATCAACAGATTTCCCTTAGGGTCCTTATCCAATTAAACTGAGGAACACATTGGTGTACTAACAGGTTTAACATTGTCTATTTCATACTTTTTGAGGATGTCCTTAACATACTTTGATTGAATAAGAAATATACCTTCCTCAATTTGCTTAATGCGAAATCCTAGAAAGTAACTCAAATCTCCCATTAGACTCATCTCAAATTCACTACTCATTATTTTAAAAAAATCATTACAAAGATTTTTATTTGAAGATCCAAA
>NW_021318998.1:921696-954075 GCF_001605985.2 Dendrobium catenatum | reverse complement strand
AACTAAGAGGGGAGGGGGTGAATTGGTATTTTTAAAATTAATCCCTCTTTTGATTATTTTAAACCAAAATTAAACTTTAATAAATTTTGTAGAAATATGTTTTCAACCACAGTTTTAAAACAGTAAATCACAAAAAAAAAGTAGCGGAAAAATAATGACACCAGATTTATAGTGGTTCGGTCAAAACCAAACCTACATCCACTCCCCGGAGGCACCCTCCGAGTATTGCACTAATACTAATAGTGTCTCTCCTTTTGCACTCAAAGCAAGGCGGAGAAGCCTTTACAACAAAATCTTTCCACCACTACATGGTGCGATAGAGAACCGTCATCCTTTTACACAATCCCCAGTACTGGCAGAGAACCCTTCATCCTTTCACACTCTCCTGGTGTAGGCAGAGAACCCTTCATCCTTTCACACTCTCCTAGTGTGGGAAGAGAACCCACGGCTATTCACACTCTCCAAGTGTCGGCAGAGAACCGGATCTCCTTGACAGATCTTCTCATAAGAATTCTAGAAGGAAGAAAGAAAAGAGTGAAGTAATCATAATTCAAAAGCAAAGATTCTTACCTTTAAACTCTAAGTGAAGCCTTCACGCTCCAGTAGCAAGAATCCTTCTTCAAATACTCTCTCACACTTTCTCCTTGACTCTTCTTTCAATAGGCACAAAGATCAATGAGAAAAATATTGGGTGGCAGTAAAAATTGGGCCTTATATAGGAGAGATAAGAAAAACCATCCAAAAACTGCAAATATTCAAGTTAACACGAAATGGATCGTCCCGTACGATCATGGATCATCCTGGATGATTTTACCTAAAGTGTCGAAAACGATCCTAATGAATATTGGTACGAAATATGTTCGTACATGATCATCGTCCCGTACGAACTAGGTTCGTCCAGACGAACAGTTATTTCATAAGTCAGTTCCCAAATAACTACAAGATGTAACCAACTTACTTAAGTCGGTTTCCATCATCCTGGGACAAACAGGATTTCGTCTGGATAAAAATTTTACAGAGAGTAACTCGTCCAGGCACAATTATAAATGTCGTCTAGAGGAAAATTTTACAGAGCCAAACTCGTCTGGGGACGATTGTAATTTTTTCTAGTCAAAAATTTTACAGAGCCCAACTCGTTTAGGGATGATTATAATTTCATCTGGACGAAAATTTTATAGAGCCCAACTCACCCTAGCACGATTATAATTTCATCTGGATGAAAATTTTACAAAGCCTAGCTCGTCCTGGGATGAAAATAATTTCCTCCAGAACTTACAGGACTTAGAAAAAATTTTCTCAAGAAATTGTTCATTCCATTTCTCTTACAAGGAGATAACTGACCTGATCATCCCGTACGAATTATATTTGTCCTGTACGATCACTATAAAATTTAAAGATCTCCTCAAGTGTGTGTGTGTTTATTAACTTAATTACAATCACTCCCTCTCAAACTTAATTCATACAAAATTACAAATCAAAATACAAGATATCTCATGCTCAATTTGATTTGAAGTCTTCAGTAGTTTGGAGTTCGATTTTTCTGAAATGTTAGTACACACACGAGCAAAAACAAATCTTCCAAAAAGTGTTAGGAGATAACTACACATAAAACAATAATATTTGGAATCATCAAAACTATACAAGTTACAAGAATGTAAAACATGCAAATAGCAACTCTCTTAACAAAATGCTCATGTTGTCCAATGTATGCTTTGACATAATGTCACTTTCAAAGCCTTTGATATCATGAACATTATCCAACTCCTATCAGTAAAAACATACTATTGCATGATCAAAATCAACTTTAACATACAAAATCTTATAAATTAATACTTGAAATTCTTACTATCATCTAACACTCTAGGGCCCATTAAAAAAAGAACCTAACACTTGAAAAAAATATTATGAATGTTTTAAAACACTATATAATATCACCTACCCTCAATAACCAAATCACATGCCCTCTTCCTTCACAGACCATTCATTTCATATTATATATAGTGAGAAGTGCATGTCAATATAGATCAAATGTGGATAGGATGCAATAGAAGATGGGGATATAATAAGTGTAAAAATGAGTTATTTTATGAGGTATATTTCTAATAAAAATATGTTATTTTAGTTATATTATGCATGAAAATATAGAAATGTTATAAAATTTAAGTTTTGTATAGAGCCACAAGTGATAGAACAAACAACGTCTCATCACCATCAAGTACATCGCCAAAGCACCAAAATATCGACATGGAATCTATAACTTCACTATCGAGAAGCACTGCCATGTCAAAAGTTTAGCTTTATAGAACTATGTGTTCTATCATCAAGCATTATAGCATCATGCTCTATAGCTCCTCAGCATATAAATTTCTCTTCTGGCATTACAACATTTGAAATTCGGTAACACCGCTACATAGCAGTTGTAACTTCTAAGGATATGATCTATTAGCAAAATAATTTGACTGTTCACTAAGTAATTGATCCACATCAGCAAGTGCCACGGAGGAATAAGAAAAGTAGCGGTAGTGTCAATTCATTTATTGGGCACAGTAGCTCTGATATTTAATACGTTGTAGTACGAGAGGCCTAATTTATTTTTTTCCTATAAATAGTCAATGTTTTATATTTTTTTAGAGAGTTTAGTCACTTAGATAATTTTAGTATTATTCAGATGGCTTCTCTAAAACTTCCTTAGGGTGAAAACTATGAGAATTTATTGAAGTACTTAATACCATCATTAGAGTGCTTTTTATGAGTTTGTGGAAGAAAATTTATAAGTAAATAGAAGGAGTGTAGAGGAGATCTATTGAACTAATATGGTGATATCTATTTCTTATATTTTATTTCTATCATGCAATTAATGAAATGAGTCCTCAATTCTACTCCATGTCTCACTAAATTCTCTTATTTTGGATGATATGTAGTCCTAATGAATTTTCTTCTTCCTCAAATTATAAAATAATGTTTTCAATATTGCCAAATCTTTATTTAATGCACATATTGGCCTTATTTGTAGTTAAAATTAGGTTTAATGCAGGGCCTCGATGAAGGGAAGCATACATAACAAGGTATATTGAATTAGTATACATCTTACCTAGGCATAGGGTATGAAATATACTAAATGTTTAAGGAGATGATATAACTATAGGAAGTCTATGAGCATCCTTTGTTCCTACAAACTCCATAGAGATCTAGGAATGCATATGGTCTGAATAGCGTCACAATTAAAAGAGATTCATGAGGAAAATATGTTATTTACATTCATCAATAAAAAATATTATGTCCATATAATGTATTCATTATCTTTACATTATTTTATTTAAGTGATTGAATTTCCATAATATCTATTTTTATCGAGTAGATATTTATTATAATTTTATTAGACATTACTATTGTATGCAAGTGAGCATATCTTCCTCGTGAGATTGATACTCTGCTCTATCACTATATTACTTGATTTGGCACGTATACTTGTATATATTAAGTGACATATTTATAATTTTTTCATAAAAAAGAAAACCTAAGTATTGTTAGAGATAGATATATCCCTAAATCTTTTCATAATTTTATAAGTTACTCCACAACCCCCATCAATTTTTTTTGCATCGTTGTGGTTGATGTATTTTGCTTCTTGTATAACTCTCAATATATTATTGAATTTGTTGCATAGTTAGACCTACTTACATTTTACTTTCATTTCATTATATTTTTATTTCATTTTATTTTACTTTGATTATTTGTATATTTTTTATTACATCTTTTATAGTCATGGAAAGAACTTTTTTCATTTGATCATGAAATTAATAGAACCATTTCTAAAATAAGAAAAACCAAAAAGATCTTGAAAATAGCTAAACATGAGTTAGAGAAAAATCATTTTAAAACTCTTAAGGATTATGCAAACCTTTTAGTATATGAAACTAAAAAAAGCATAAATATTCCTATAATCTAAACTAGTAATTTTGAATCAAAACTAGTTATTATTAAAATGGTTCAAAGCTCTTAATTTGGGGGAACTCCTGTAGAAGACCCTAATTTACATTTAGCATATTTCTTAGAAATTTGTGCAATATTTAAGTATAATGGTGTGAGTGATGTTGCTATTAGACTTAGATTTTTTTTCTTTTTTTTCTCAAAGAGAGAAAACTAAAATGTGGTTAAATTCTTTATCCTAAGGTTCAATAACAACTTAGAATGAGTAAGCTCATAAGTTTCTCACTAAATATTTCCACCTTCAAAAACTTTTTTTACTCAGTTTGAAGGAGAATCTATTTATGCGTGTTGTTACATATTTAATAAAATTCTTAAAAAATGACCACATAATTCATTGCCTAATTGGTTGGTTATTCAAACATTTTATAATAGATTAATAATATCTCTTAGAGCCATAGATGATGTTTCAGCTGGAGGATCATTAATGTCCAAGCCATTTGAGGAAGTCTATGAATTAAAAGAGGAAATGGCTACTAATAATTTCCAGTGGCCTCCTGATAGAATAAATCCTAAAAAAGTTGTTGGAATTTATGAATTTGATGCTTTATAAATCTTGATTGCACAAGTTGAAATAATTTCAAAAAAAAAATACAATAGGAGTAAATTTGGGGTGTAGAACTAAATTTGTAATTGAAAAAAATTAAATTGAAGATAATACTATGGAAGAGGTAAAAATGTTAATTTAATTAGAAGATAAGATAATTCATATTCAAATCATATAATCCAAGATAGAATAATCATCCAAAGTTTAATTAGTCAAATAATTTGAGTGGTAATCAATGGAATAATGGGTAGAATAATCAAGGAGTAAATTAGAATAATTCTAAATGACCTTTTGTTAATCCTAGGCCTACATATCCTCCAATATTTAATCAAAGCAATCAATTTGTAAATAAAAAATAGCATTGGAGGATGTAGATATGCAATTATGGAATGAATTATAAAATTAAACTCCTTCTATTAAAAATTTAGAGACCTAATTAAGCCAACTTGCAATTTTAGTTAATAGTGGACCTCTTGGAACTTTACCAAGTAATATTGAATTAGTCTTTAAATAAAAAGGAAATATTATAATGGAAATCAAGAGAAGAATGGAAAGAATTTACCAAAGTCAAAATGAAAAATCTATGCAAGTTTGGCTGAACACTATAAACTTAGTGTTGTGTGGGAGGCAACCTAAAAATAGGGTTAATAAGTGATTAAGGCTTCGTTTGGGACGGCTTTTTTACTGCTTTCTAAAACCGAGTTTTAGTACAAAAATTTTTATTTTTGTACTAAAACTCCGTTTTAGAAAGCAATAAAAAAGCCGTCCCAAACGAAGCCTAAGTGTGACTAAACACTATAAACTTAGCACTTCAATTGAGGCAATCCTGTTGATAGTTTAAATGTGTAGGAGGTTAGTTTATTTTTACTAAAAAAAAACTTTGGAGATGTTAAGTAATGCAACACTACCATTAGTACTACTGTGCCGAGCTGGGATTAAATGGTTTGGAGATTTAGTTTTTAAAAAGTTCCTCTTTGTTAATAATTATAAAAAATCCATTTTGGAAGTTCAATTATCAATCTTTGTCAATTTTTTCATATAGTAATATATTTCTCTTCTTGGAATTTCAACTTTAATAATGGGTAGAACTAAGCGAATGCATTCCTCTTCTAGAAATAAGAGGAAAGAACATTTGAAAATTGAAGATTGCTTGTCTCTTCTTCACATGCAAAATTTTGTTATCATTAACAAAGTCCATGAATTTTATGATGAAGTTCATGAAGATTCAAGAAGATACCAATCAAATAATAAAAAACATGCAAAAATTTAAAGTTTTACAATATGAATTTTATCCTGATCAAGTTGTTATACTATTTGATTACATGAAGAAATTTTGTTATGAAGAACTTAAATCTAGATGGATTGGCCCATATATTGTTATCAAAATATATCTTAATAGTGTCACCAACATTCAAGATAAGAAAACGTTTCACATTACCAAGATAAATGGTCATAAATTAAAACCATGTGTGGTAGATGAGTAAGGAAATTATGAATTTAAAGAAAAGAGATAATGTGTGTATGTATCTTTGATTTATTTCTTATCTTTAAAGAGAAAGATAGTAGGTGTGTAATTATAATATATAGGTGAGCATGATTTGTTGCTTATGAGAGGCAACCCAATTGATATTTTATGCATGGTGCTTAGTGCACTAGTTATCTTGTAATCAATGTTACACATGTGATGCTTTATTATGTTCTATTAACACATATTTTATGTGCCTTTTATATTTTATATGAAAGCATGTGTAGTATTAATTGTTGTTTGTGTTTCTTTTATTTACGTCTCATTTAAATTTCCCTCATGTTTTCTATAATTATTTTTTGTATTATGATTATTTAAATTAACCTTAGTAAAATGATAATTAAAAATCAAATAAACTAAAGATAATAATAAAGCCCTATATCATTATTTAAATGAACACTATTTATACTTCATAGAGTGGAAAAGAAATTAATAATTACCTAACTTAGATCTTTTAAATTATTACCTTTATTTGAATTTATAAGTTATACCTTTATTTATTAATTTTTTTTAATGAAGATGAAGAATTAGAATTAAAGATTTGATATTAGTATATTTAAATTGGAAGTTTTAGACAGTGCAAGTAATTACATGTAAACAGTCTTCTTCGTGTGACATTCAGCTCTATCACTATATTACTTGAATTTGCATGTGTACTTGCATATATTTAGTAAAATTTTTATAATTTTTATATGAAAGAAAACCTAAGCATTGTTTAGTGAATGATACAACCTTAAATCATTATAACAATTCTTTAGGTTACTCCACCACCCCCATCAAGTTTTTGGCACCTTTGTTGGGGAAGAATTTATTTTATTTATAAATTTACTATTTTTTTGAATTAATTATAGAATTAGAATTACTTATACTTTATTAATAGTTTATTTATACTGCTTTTGGTGTTGTTTTTATTCATATTGCATTTCATTTTGTATTAATAGTTAAGTTATTAGTCATGTTTGCATTATAATATTTTAGTTGTTATAATATTTTAGCACCACAGCACCAGATATCACAGTGCCATAGTGCTTGACTTAATTTTAGTACAGTTTTATAAATTAAAATTTAACATCTTTAATAATTATATAAGTTAGTGCCACAATGATTATCTTCAAAGCGTCGCAATGATAGTCAAACTCAGTCAGTGGGTTTAGGCCACCCTTCTTTAGTATATGCTCTTTATGTAGCATTAGGAGTGAGGGGTGGTCAAAATGATGAAGTGTTATTCTCTGTAGATGCTCTCACTAGGGGTAAAATTTTGAACTTTAAACAAATTAGTATAGAATATATAGATACTAGTGAGCTGAGGTCTTCTAGAGGAATTAAGAGTAGTTGCTGTAGGAAGAGTGTTGTGATTCCTAGATCTTTAAGAGATCAGGTGGTAGACATGAGTTGGAAAATGAAGAATGTGACTCAATTTTGTGAAGAGTCATTAGACTAGCAATTTGAAATGAAAATGAGGATGGCTCATAAAAATGATCAACAATAGAAATACTAGAAGTACACATCTAATTTTAATGAGTCTCTTATTGGAATATTCAGAAATAGTCCAGAGCAATATGAGTTCCCTTCTACACCTGTGTGCTGACCCTTTGTGTAGTAGCCTATATATAGAGATGAAGAGGAGGAATAAGATGAGGAAGGCCCCTATTCTAAGGGGTTTTCTTGATAGAGATAGGGAAAGATTGATGTTTGTAGTTTATTTTGTTGTATTTTCATTTTATTATATTTTGCATTTTCATTTTTAGTATGGCTAACAACTTAAAACTTAGCGCTTCTAGGAGGTAACCCATGTATGTGTGATTATAGTATCAGTCATGATTATGATAAACGATATCTTATTTTATTTTTAACACATGTTTTATGTGCTCTTTATAACTCATATGAAAGAATGTGTTTGTAGTGCTTGTTTATGTATTTATTTATATATTAGCAAATTCCCTTCATACTTAAATTATTATTATCCTCTATTTTTTTTTTAATATTCTGATTATTTAGTTAATCCATAAAAAATGATATTAAAAATTATGAAAAATTAGGATAACAATAAAATCCTAGATCCTTTTTTTATTGAACTTAATTTATACTTCATAGGCAAAAAAAATTAATACTTAATTCATTCAATCATTCAAGCAATTATCCTAATTTAAATTTATAAGCTATACATTTATGAATTTAACTTTTAAAAATAGTAAGATGAATAATTAGTATTAAAAATTAAATATGAGTGAAAGAAAATTTGAAATCATAGATAAACAAAAGATGGAATTAGTATTCTCATCAAGTTCATACATTAAAACAACTAAGATTGTATGAGAATCCAAAAGTTGAAGCTGATAATCAAAATCAATAATTTTGTACTCCATAAAAGGAAAAGAAAAAGAACTAAAAATAGTTCTTAAAAAGAAAAGAAATGAAAATTATCAAAATAATAAAACAAGTACATTCAAAAATTGGTAACAGTGAAAGCATAAGATTTGAAATACAATCTTATACAAAAATTATGAAGGAATAGATGAGAAAACTAATGCAAGGGATAATGAACTAATGAAAGTCCAATTTTAACGACAACCATATCCAATTATTAAAGCTATATTATTCACTTTAATATTCAAAAGTTAATGACTAAATCTATAACCTATGATTTTAAATTTGGTAAAAATAAGAATGGTAAATTAGGTTCAACTATTTATCTTTTTTCGAACTAGAAGTATTTCATTGACTCATTTTTTACTAATTTTAGACAGTGATGTATTACCTATATTTTAGTAATTTCATATTATCATTTTTTATTTTAGTTAATAACTTAATCAGAATTATAAACTTTTATTTGCTTGAGGACAAACAAGAGTTTAACTTGTGGAGGATTTAATAGCGTAAAAAATATTATATTATATGTGTTTACTTGTTAATGAAAATGTTTTATTTTAGTTTTCTTTATAAAAAAAATAAAGGAAATGGGAAAAATACTTAAGTATGGTACAACACCATGACGTCGAACACAATATAGTCGATGTGTCATCATTAACATCGTTAGAGCACCCACATATGGATATGGCAATGTCAAGTCTCTATTTTATAGTGTCGTAGTCTCATTGGAGTTATCACTGCAAAGCCCAGCGAAGTATCTCAATGCTATAGCATCAAAGGAGTTAGTGCCGCAAAGCCCATTCTCTACCTATACAGCATCGTGGTGCCATATTACAATGCTGCTAAGTAAAGGGAGTGCCACATGGACATCACAACACTCAACCATTAGTAGCACCGTGACACTACAATTATAAATATTTAGGGCACGATCTTCTAGTGAAGCAACATGTCAATTCATTTAACAACAAATCATTATTAGCAACCAGTGTAGCTATGAAAACTATTTAGCATTATGGTGTTAGTTCATTTTATTGGTGCTGCACCATAAGTGTGTTTAGCACCACGGTGCCAGAATCCATTTTTTTTTTCATAAATAGTCTATTTGTAAAATTAGTAGGTGAGTTCAATCACATATTTAATTTTAGTCATTATATTGCTTATCTAATTTTTTCTTAGGATTGACAACTAAGGAAATTCAAAGAGGTAATAGATACATTCCATTTGTTTTTAAAAGTAATTCTGTAAGTTCAAGGAGGAGTGCAGAGGAGATCATTGAACCCATCCTAATGATATCTTTTCTTCTGTACATTCTTTCTTTTATGCAAATAGTAAAAATGAATTTACTTCACTAGATCTTTTTGTATAGCTAATTTCTCTTATTTTGGATTGATAATATAAATGAAATATGGAGTACTAATGAATTTTCTTTATCAATAATTTCATGATATTTTCAATATATAAAGTCTTTATTTAATTTACATATTGGTCATATATGTAGTTAATATCAAGAGTAATGTTAAGACTGGGAATAAAAAAATAAGCACAATTAGGTATGTTGGATTGGTACGATATAAGCATAGGCATAATGATTGTCATGTATCAAATTTATAGAGACGAATTATCATAAGGGAGTTTTAATAATAAATGATGTACTTACTCTGCTAAGATTTTCATAGGGTAAAATACTATGGGAGTTTAGAGTGGTATTGAGGTTGGATAGTTTAATCTTTCATTTATCGCTTCATGCTTGACTGAGCGGTCGGTGATGCATATACTCTGAATAATATTACTATAAAAGAGAATCATTAGAAAATATATTATTTTTAAATTCCATCAATTCAAAACTATTTATTCAAATATTGTTTCAATTAATTATTTTTTTTATTTTGATTTAAGTTATGTAATCTCCACTCAAAACTTTTTTTAATTGAATAGGATAATTATTATAATTTAAGTAGACAATGTTAGTATTTACAAGTAGACATTTTTCCTCGTGGGATTGAAAGTTTACTCTATCACTATATTACTTGATTCGGTATATGCACTTGTTTATATTAAGTGGGATGTTTATATACTTTGTATATCAAGGAAAACTTTAGCATTATTTAGAAATTGATAGAGACCTAAATTATTTTCATAATTTTTTAGGTTATTCCATCGCCCCCATAAATAACAAAAAAAAGAGTTTAAGCTAGGGAAAAAATGATAAGTGTAAATAATGTGTTATTTTATGTATTATATTTTCAATAAAAATGCATTATTTTTGTTGTATTATGCAGAAAATATACATAAAAGGCATAAAATTCTAAATTTCATATAGCACCGCGGTGTTAGAATAAATAATGCCACAACACCATCAAGAACATCATTGGAGAACCAAAATATCGACATGTTAGTGCTAACTTATCTATAGGACAACATCGTGGCATCAAATGTTCATCTTTACAATGCTATGTTCGGCCAAGTACTATGTGGTCAAGCATTACAGTGCCAAAATTTCTCTTCTGGCATCACAACATTTAAATGTCAGCAATGTTACGTCATAGTAGCTATAACATCCAAGGATATGATCTATTAGAAAATGATGCAACTTTCACTAAGTAACTGATCCACATCAGCAAGCAGCATGACAGAACCAAAAATGTTGTGTAATGGTGTTAATTCATTTTTTGGGCTCAGTGGCGCTAACTTTTCAAGTGTTATAGAGCCAAATGAATTTTTTTTCTATAAATATTCATTGTATTATGTTTGTAGTAGAGTTTAGTCACTTAAATAATTTTAGTATAATTCAGAGTGCTTCTCTAAAACTTCCCTAGGGTGACAACTCAGGGATTTTAGAGAAGTACTAAATACCATCATTCGAGTGTTTGGATTATATTTGTGGAAGAAAATATATAAGTAAAGAGGAGTGTAAAAGACACCTATAGAACCAATATGATGATATCTATCTCTTATATTTTCTTTCTATCATGCAATTAATGAAAATGAGTTTAATTCAGTTCTACTCCATGTCTAGCTAAAGTCTTTTAACTGTGATTGATGATGTAAGTATCATATACAGTCCTAATAAATTATCTTCTTCCTTAATTGATTAAAAATATGCTTTCAATATTATCAAATCTTCATTTAATGTACATAATGGCTATATGTGTAGTTAAAATTAGGTGTAATATAGGGCCTTGACGGAGGGAAGCAAGCATAATCAAGTATATTGAATTAGTATATGTCATACCAAGGCATATGTTATGAAATGTAATAAATTCTTAAGGAGATGATATAACTATTGGAAGTTTGGGGACATCCTTTGTTCCTACAAGCTCGTTAAATATCTAAGAATGCATATGCTCTTAATTGCATCACAGTTAATAATATTTATGAGGAAAACATGTTATTTACATTTATCAATCCAAAATAATATGTCCATATAGTGTATTCTTTAATTCTATCTAGTTTTATTTAAATAATTATATCTATATAACATTTATGTTTAATGAGTAGAATAATTATTATAATTTTAGTAGATAATACTAGTGTTTGCAATTGAGCATATCATCCTCATGAGATCAATACTTTACTCTATTACTATATTACTTGATTCAACATGTATACTTGCATATATTAAGTGGAGTTTTTATAATTTTTCATATCAAAGAAAACCTAAGAATTATTAGGGATTGATAGAGCCCTAAATTATTTCAAATTTCTATATATTACTTAATAGCCCCCATCAAGAACGCTCTCATCCCATTCTTCCAACATGAACTATCCATAGAATGAGTAGACTAAGTACTCTGCTAGATTAGAATTAAAATTTGGTGAACAAATGCAATAAGAAAACCTTGAGTGAGAGGATATGCAGTGATAACATAAGGTGGATGAGTATATGTAGTGATACACAAGGAGGATCACTCATAGTTTTAAGATTTACTCTTCTCCTCGATAGATACCTGGACCCATTATGACCGCCTCCATATCATTACTATCTGACTATTGTGTGCTGCACCTTTTATATATTTACATTCACCGGGGGAGTATTGTTTTATTGGTTATGTTTTGTATTAGAAAATGTTTAGGATTTTTGTATTACTAGCATTTAATTAGAACTTTTATTTTTTCATAGTTTTTAGTTGTATTTATATTTCCTTTGAATTTTAAATATTAAAAATGTTTTGTCATTTTATCTTTCTCACTTAAAATATATGTGTCTCTATATTTTAATTTTTTTAATTTTACGCTTATTACAAGCATAATTTGTGGGGGAGAATAATTTTATTTAAAATTCAACTAATCATATTTTTAATAATAATAAATTCATATAAACTTTAATCAAAAACTTTTTCCATTTTTTAAAAAGTGTGGAGATTATTAGACCCTATGAGCCTAGAAAGATTATTAAGATTTTGAATATCACAAATATTATTGGTTGTGAAAACCAAGGTAATGAATATATATGTGGAGGTCTTTTTTTTTAAGCTAATATTTTAACTAAATCAGAAGATAAAGGCCAAATGATGTTTGACAAATACACTGGATGGCAATCAAAAAATCATGATCAACATGAATTGATGAAATGAAGTTGTCAAATGAAAAAAAGACTGTTAAAGTATTAATAATTATAATTATACATTAATTTTATTTTGAGTCATCCTGTAATTATGATAGGTGTTTGATTTGATAAATAACCAAGTATACACATATAAGAGTAAAATAAGTTTTAAAAAAGGAAATTGAAAGTTAATTAAAATACTTGATTTATTGGAACATTTTAATGTATGACTTGGATCATACTATAGGATATCTATGGCTTATTGCCTTTCCCAAACATCAACAATTATATTATATTTATTTCCAAGTAAATTCAAGAGTTATAAATATATCCTACGTAAGAAGGGGTGGAGCTATAATGCTGCTTCATTATCCCTTGATTAGATTGTATGATTATGCTGACAACTTTATTAATCAGCTTTTTAGAGTTTTTATGAGAGCCACGTTACATATGTTTGTTCTCTACGAAGCTCTAACTAGAGAGGACAAGAGTGAAAATTTTCTAAAGTGTGTTGAGAGCTTTGATAGAAAGTTTTCATAGATTTGCAAAAGGTTTTTGAGGGGATTGAGAGATTAGAGATTTGAGAAACTTGTGAGAAATTTCTTGCTATAATTTTTTATATTTGTGTGAGGTATGCACATTAGTGTTTCTTTGATCATATCCATCTACATCTTAGGTGTTTCAACAAATTATATTCGTTGTAGGGATCAAATTTTAAAATACCCACTATCTTATTTAAATTTTTTATTATTTTGAATCTCCAATGGATAGCTATTCTAACCTTTTCACGTATATGCTCATTTTTTATCCTACCTCTAAGGTTAAATCCACTCATCCACATGAGCATCCTCATCTCTGCCACACTTAACTTAGTATTATGCTTTTCTTTTAATGGCCAACATTCGGCACCATAAAGCATTGTAGGTCTCACCACCATCTTAAAGAATATTCCCATAAGTTTGAGGGGTACTTTTCTATCACACAGGAAGCCCAATGCATTCATCCACTTCAACCTTCCAACTTGAATTCTGTTGATAATACCCTCATCTATTTCACCATCACTCTAAACAATATATCAAAGATATCTAAAATGAGTACTCTTATTATTGACTTGATCACACAATGTCACAATCCCCTCACTAGGTCTATTACTACTAAAATTACACTCCATATATTTCATTTTTGATCTACTGAAGCAAAAACTTTAAACTCTAAGGTTAACCTCCATAATTCAAGTTTACCTTCAACTCCCTCTTTAGTCTTATCAACAAGAAGAATATCATCAGCAAAAAGCATACACCAAAGCATACACCAAGGTACATCCTCTTGCAAATGTATAGTGAGAACATCCATGACTAAAGCAAATAGATATGGGCTTAAGGCCGATCCTTGATGTAACCCAACCGAAATACGAAAATACTTGGTCAATCCACCTTGTGTTTCAACACAAGTAATAGATGTTGCATACATATCTTTAATGATTTGAATATAAGCATTATTGAATCCTTTCTTTTCAAGAACTCTCCATAGCACTTCTCTTGGAACTTTATCATATGCTTTTTCTAAATCAATAAATATCATATGTAGATCCTCTTTAATTTATCTATATTTCTCCATCAAACCTCTTAATAAATGTATGGCTTCCATAGTCGACCTACCCGGCATGAATCCAAATTGATTTTGAGAAACATTAGTATCAAGGTGTTTGGTGGAGATCCTCCTTTAAGAATTATCAGTTCTGAACTTAGAAGACAATGGATGCAGTTCGGGAAATTTCATTTAACCATGCTAGGCATGGGGTGGGTGCTATGTTCATTCTATGAACCAGAGCATGTGGAAGCTGTAATGACAAACGATCCATGGTTTGTCAATGGGAGAATAATCGGTATGGACAAATGGACACAAAATTTTTCAACAAATTTTTTAAAAGGTTTGACTTCTCCGATTTGGATTAGATTGTCAAATCTACCTCTCCATTGCTGGTACAATATCAATCTTTGTAGAATTGCATCTTTGGTTGGAAAACCTTATTTAATAGATGGTAACATGTATCAATGGGGGAGGAGAGAATTTGGAAGAATATGTGTTCGGATTCAGCTGGATAACAAGCTACCGCTAGTTATTTGGGTGGAAGGGAGAGCTTGAAGATTTTATCAAAGAATTGAGTATGAAAGGATACCAAATTTCAGTTTCAAGTGTGGCTTGATTGGCCACAATTCTGAAGAATGCAAAGAAGGGAAAGAAGTTAACGCAAAAACAGATAAATTTGAAGTCTCTGGGAATGTTAGTTCGGGAATTATTTCAGAAGAATCAGGATATGGGCCTTGGTTGATTGTAAACAGGGGAAGGAAGAAAAATATTCACCCAACCCAAAATCCTGTTTTTTTCCATCAACAGCAAAATCTATTAATAAGAGTTGGAAAAATAAGAAAGATATAAGAAGTCCTGAAAAAGCTGAGAAGATGAACTCAGAAAATGTTCCTACAGCTAATGAAGCTCATATGATAATAGTTGTTGAAGATGAAGTATCAGTTAAAAGTTTGACAAAGATTGACAATGAATCTGTAACTCATGATGAAGATAGCAATGTTACAACAAATAGCAATAACAGATTCAGTTTACTCAGCAATCAAATAGAAGAAGGGGAAATTGTGCCAGATTATTCGGCTCCAGATCAGAACCCGGTAGATCCTCTAGACAAGAGTATTAAAGAATCCAGCAATGTTAATACCCCTGATATTCAATGCAGCGAAGATGTTAGTATCACAGTTAAGAAGAAAAAATCAAAACAACTGAAGGACTTGGGACCTATCAGTTTAAACTTAAGGAACAGGAGGATGGAAATGGTTGCAAAAGGTAATTTGGGGACTCAATCCCCCCAAATTCACTAATGTATTCATTTGCTTTTTGGAATTGTAGAGGAGCAAAAAAGAGGAGTGCTTCTCTATTCCTTAAAGAATTTGTAAGATTGCATAATGTGGTTTTAGTTGGTTTATTGGAAACCAAATTAACTTCAATTGACAGGAAAGAAGTTAATAATCTTATTGGAGAAGGGTGGGACTATACTATGATATCCTCTAATGGATTATCATGTGTCATAATTGTTTTATGGGATACTAATGCAGCTGTTTTTAATATGATTGATTCTTCCAATCAATGTATTATTGGAGACCTCTTGATCAACAACAATAAAAAATGGAGGGTGGCTGCAGTTTATGCAAATAAAGAATGCAGTAAAAGGAGGGAACTTTGGGATAAGTTGGTTATCCATTCATCCGTTGAAGACCCAATGGTAATTGATGGAGACTTCAACTGTCTCACTTCAAGAGAAGATAAAAAAGGAGGAAGAAGGTTCAAATTTACTCAAGGATCTAAGGAAATGGAAGCATTCTTCACCAACAATGATTTTCATGAGGTGAATTTTATTGGCCACCGTTTCACTTGGTGCAATAACAAAATTGGTGGAGCTCGTATTTTAGAAAGGCTCGATAGGTGTTTTCTTAATTCAAATGCTTTAAATTTATCTTCTAACTTGGTGGTTAAGCACTTAACCAGAATTGCTTCCGATCATTGCCCTATTATTCTAAGCATTCTCTTATTAAAACCTCCTCATGTTAAAAGTATTAAATTTGAGGACGTTTGGACCTCTTATCCGGCGTCTCTTAAGGTGGTCAAGAAGGCTTGGGCTATTAATTATAAGGGAAGTCTTGCTCACATTTCAAATTCCAAATTCAGAAGATCTCTAAGATCTCTTTTTTTTTCTGGAGCAAAGCCAAAAAAATCAGTCTTAATCTTGCTAAAGACAAACTTATGGAGGAAATTTTAGATCTTCAAAATCTGGAAGCTGAGAGAGGACAACTTTCTAATGAAGATTGTTGGAGACTAAAAACTAAAGTGCTGGAGCTTAATTCTACTTTAGCTACACTCAACACATGGTGGAGATAAAGAGCTAAAGTCAAATGGATGAATGATAAAGATTGTAATTCTAAATTTTTTCACTAATATGCAAGTGCTAAAAGAAGATTGAATAACATAGTGAAGCTAAAGGATGATGAGGGGAATGCCATGGAAGATCAAAGTCAGATTGAAGATATACTTATCAAAATTTTCAAACAAAAATGGAGATACCGGGGTAGTTCAAGAGCTGGATGGCCCAGACCAAACTACAGCTTGAATGAAAGTGACAGAACTTGGCTGGATAGAGGATTTATGGTGGAGGAGGTGGAGCTAGTCATCAAAGATTTGGGATCCAACATTGCACCAGGTTGTGATGGTATCACATATTCTTTCATAAAATCTTATTGGGATATTATTAAACTTGACTTTATGAATGTTATCAATTTTTTTCTGATGCAAGGAGAAATGGATAATACTTGGAAAGAGACCCTGATAGTTTTAATTCCCAAGATTTTAAATCCTTTGTTGCCTATAAACTTTAGACCAATAAGCCTTTGTAACTCCATTTACAAAGTGGCGGCCAAAGTTCTTCACAACAGACTCATTATGATTATTCCCAAAATCATTTCTGAGGAACAAGCAGCATTTATACAAGGGAGATCTATTTCTGACCATTTGTTAATTGCTCAAGAGGTATTTCATAAATTCTGATTCTCCAATTCCAATAAAGGTTTGGTAGCTTACAAAATAGATATGGAACAAGCTTATGACTCTATGAGTTGGCATACTCTTGAAGGAGTTTTAAAATACTTTGATTTCCCTCCTAAATTCTCTAAATTGATTTTAGAATGTGTTTTAAAGCCAAGGTATTCTATCATTATAAATGGAAATCAAACTGATTGGATTTCAGCCATGAGTGGTTTTAGGCAAGGATGCCCATTGTCCTCATTTCTGTATATAATGTGCTCTCAGCTTCTTTCTAATGCTCTTGCAATGACATCTATTGGAGTGAATTTCTCTTCTAAGGGGCCTCGAATTTCACACTTGCTGTATGCAAATGATGTTATGATGTATTCGGAAGCAAGCATGAAGATGGCGTTGGAAGTGAAATGTATTCTATCCAATTTCAGCAATTGGACCGGGCAGAATATTAATCTGGGGAAATCAGGAATTTTATTTGGGAAAAAGGTTGATAGAAGAAGGAGGAAGTCTATTACCAAAATTTTGGGAATCAAGGAGGTTAAAGAAATAACATACCTTGGAATCTAGATAGCTTTAAGAAGACTTAAGGCTGATGATCATAAATTCATCATCGAGAAATCTTTGAGAAAGATCAACACGTGGGGAAGCAAAATTCTTTCTTTGGCTGGGAAAATAGCTCTTGTAAAGTCGGTCACTTTGGCTATTTCTACTTTTTATATCACTCATTCTTTGGTTCCTCATAGTATTCTTAAAGAAATTAATAAAATTTGTAGAAATTTTATTTGGAATAAATACAATAGTGAAATTGGCATTCATTATGTTAAATGGGAGGAGCTTTGTAAACCGGTAATCAAGGGAGGTAGAGGTCTGATCTCCCCTTCTTCTAAGGTAGCTGAATTGAGAGCTAGAGTTTCATGGAGATTCTTAAATAGAAACTCATTTTTATTCAAAATCTTGGTCACAAAATATGGCTACAGGATTGATGAAGGAAACTACAAGAAGAACTTGTCTCCCTCTTGGAAAATAATTAAAGATGGTAGTAATGCTCTTCAACCATTTTTAAAATGGAGTGTGGGAAATGGTTCATCTATTAAAGTATTTGATGATATATGGCTACTTGATAGAAGACTAAATGAGTGGCCTACTTATGTTGTCCCTCAAGGAGAAGATATGTTATTATTGGAGAAATTTATAGATGGAATTAATTGGAATATGGATGAATTGAGAAAATTTTTTAGTGAGGATATGGTGGAACTTATTATACGTACAACTTCCATATATTCCCAATTGCAGATGTATAGACAAGAGCTCATTTTTAAAGGGGCAAGGAAGACTATTTCTGGAATGATAGCTGAATCTAGATTTAAGGATCTGCCTGATTGCAGATTCTCAAAATGGCTAAAAAAAGCAAAGCTAAACCCGAGGATAGAAATCTTTTGCTTGAGATTATTCAAAGATGCTATTCCAACAAATCACTATATGGCTTATAGAAGACTGCAGGGGGAAGAAGATTGTCCTAGATGCATGAACGATATAGAAGATATAGATCATATTATTTGCAAATGTTCAAAAATCAAAGAGGCATTCAATCAAGTTAACAAATGGGGTTTTGGGATCCCTCTCTTTGATAATTTACATGACTGCTGCAATTGGATGGATCAAATTACAACTCCTAATGGTATGATTCTGAATTTATTCTTCAATGTCCTGTTTTTCTCTTGGAATGCTAGAAACAAGTTTACTCATGACAAAGAGAATGTGGGAGCAATCTTGATAGCAGCTGAAGCAGTTTGTTTTTCTTCTATTTCTAAATTGATGGCTAATCAATATTCGGAACAATGGGATGTTAACCAGCCTGTTAGGCTGTGAAATTCTTGGCATCCCCCTCCACCCAAATGGTTAAAAATCAATGTAGATGCCTCTCTTGATAGTACCTATAGAGCTGGAATTGGAGGAGTCATTCGTGATAGCAAGGGAAGGTTCTTATTGGCATTTGGTAGAAGATACACTCATTGGGACATTTTCCATTTGGAATTACTTGCAATCAAATCTTTAAAAGAAATTATTAAAGATTTGATGTTCAAATTTAAAGGAGCTATCATTGAAGGAGACAATTCGAATGTCATTAAAAGGCTTCAAAAGGCAAGGATCAATGGGTTCAAGAATGAAGATGAGTTTTATTTTTTCTCTGAATTTAATTTTGTTATTTTCTCTCTTGTTCATAGGAGTAGAAATAAGTTAGCTGATTGGTGCGCTAAGCTTGGATCGATTAACTATTTCATTTGGGAAGACTTTTGCTTGAATAAGATTCCTCCTTCATTTGTAAACTTGTTGAAGGAGGAATCGAGTTTGTAGTCCTTTCTTGTGACTTTTGATTTTATAAATGCATTTATTGCTATTTTTTTAAAAAAAAAGTAACCTTGCACACACACACAACTTGGGAGAATTTTTGACTATTTTTTAGAATTTACTATTTTTGGTAACATCGTCCGAAATGATATTTATATCGGCCCGGATGATCGATTTAAAAATAGAAACCTTAATTCGGGCATCCTTATTAAGGCAGCAGTAGTTAAGCACATCATCTTGGATGATTTTGTATCGGCCACGATGATATGGTTAAATCAGAAAGAACCAGCCACCAAATTTATTTAGGTATTACTTATTTTTTGACATCATCCTATGAATTGTCTTAGGAATCAGCTTGGCCGATCCAGCACAATTTTTCTTAAATTAATCTGGTATTTAAGGAAAGCAATTAAGATTTGATTACACGATCACATCATCCTAGACGATCGCAGGATCAGCCGGGATTATCCTCTAGATGATTGGACATCGGACAGCTCTTATTTAGGGAGATGGTCAAGACGATATTCCACGATTTATACTAATTGGCCAGGATGATATATTATCGCCCTAGACGATATGAACAAATTTCTTCTGATCATCCCAAATCATCCTAGCTGATTGGGCTTAATTTACACTGATCGTCCAGGATGATATAGATATTGGCCTGGATGATAAAGTTGAAAAGTTGCAATTAATGAGCTCATTTTGAGCTCTTCTATTTATGTTTTGACAAGGCACTTAGTAAGTGTCTTTGGCAGTCATTGTAGCTTTGTTCTTTTGGAGGGAACTTGAAGAGAGAGCTTGAAAGGGAGAGAGGAAAGGGTGGAGTTTGGGAGAGGAAGAAGATCCTTGGAGGGGGTTTCAAGGGAGTGTGGAGGGGGATTCCACATGGTTGCTCCGACGAGCTTGCACCTTAGTACCATTGGATTTAAGGCTTTTCTTGAGGGAAGTTATGGGAAGAAGTTCTCTTTGGTGTCAAAGGTCCTGACTACTTTACCGCACCGGGGAAGGTGGAAGTGATTTTATAAGGGCTTCTCTGCCTTGTTGTGGGGCCTAAAAGAGAGACACTGAGTTTTGTGCAATACTTGGAGGGTGCCTCTTAGGAGTGGACGTAGGTCAAGGTTTGACCGAACCACTATAAATCTGGTGTGTTCTTTCCTTTATTATTTTCGCATTTAATTTATGCACTTTGGTTTTCTTTGTGGTGAATCTTGGTCGTGATTATGTTTTGATTGAAAGAAGTTTTAAAATACCAATTCACTTCTCTCTTGGTTAGCCTTGGGACTTGTTCATAAGGGCTTAACATTCTTAACGAACTTTTAGCTAGGTCACATTTTACATACTTATACTATTCACCATAGTACATATTGAATGTGGAGACTCAAATTGTATGATTCATAGTAGAATGTACATGAATTGCATTTTTCTTTTCATAAGAAGAGACCCAAACTTGTTTGGGTTCCTAAATCTGATATTTGATGATTTTGTAGGTGTGCTCTCACTAAAAACCTCGTGAGAGCATGTGGTACTTAGACAGCGGAGGCTCACGGCTCTTAATTGCATAAACTTTGTGCTTAATAAATTATGATTTACATGTTTACTACTCTGTTGATTTTTGTTATTTTTTATTCTTTATGTTTTAGTTTTGAGTTAGTTTTTTATTTTTTCTGTTATTTTGTAGTTATTTCTTCTCTGTTATTTTTCTTTTTGTTTATTAGTTTTTATTTATTTTTGGACATAGCTGAAATGATATTTTATGCCTTATTTTTATTCTTAAAAATTTGTAGTCAATGTCTGACATCCTTAAATCAATTAAAGGGAGAAATACCAATGATTATTTCCCTACCACTACCTCTTTTAGAGTTGTAATTTTATTTTCTAAATAAAATTCTATCTCAAAATAACAATTGGACTTTGCAATTAAAATCTTTTCTATCTTGCTACAGTAATCTATCTTATATATGTAATGTTCAAAGTCTTTATAATACTTTCAAATCTTTTGAAATCTTGTTATTACATTTATCATATGAATTTGATTTTATTTTGTGATTTATTCTTTTCTTTATTAGAGAGTAAGTTTTCTTCTCTAATATCTGGAAGATATACTCATCACTCAAAGTTTTTAAGAGTTTTGAAAAGAGGTCTAGCTTGCAAAAAATGACAAGGGCATACAATTAGCCCCAAAAAAAGAAAACAAAAATGAAAAGATGCACAATGACTGCAAAAGAAAGTTGAAAGATACACAAAGTGTATCAAAAATCAAAATATGCGAGTATCCTAATCAAATAACAAGAGGCATAAAATGAGCCCACAAAAACTAAGCTTCCCTCTCTTTCAAACTTTTAAATCTTAGAATAATTCGTGTGTCGCTTGATATTTTCAAAGACTTAATTTAAAATTTCTTGAGCGTGACAAATTATTTTGGTATATTTTTCTATAACATTTTTTTTTAACCAAGTTTTGAACTGCTCTCTTTTTCTTATCCAATTAGTTTTTTTCTGAGTTAGTTCTTTTATTTTAAAAAGATGATTTTTCACTGAGAGAAGTCTGAGCTAGGATTAATAGGATCGGATATTCTAATATTTTTGGATTTTGACGATGTAAACTCATTGGTCTTATAAGTCTTTAAATTTAATCACTTGGAGAATTTATCATATTCGTGCCTTGTTCATTAAAAAAATTCCTTATTTTTGTTTCTTTTTGTCTTTTTTCACTATCTTTTTTGTATTTTAATTTTATCTTTTACTATTATTTTTGTATTTTTGGGCTTCTCTGATCATCTACATACACCTCTTTAATTTTATTTTTATTCCCATCATCCTGGATGATTTTTATACCATCTTAGACGATACATTCAATCCACTCCTAACCTTTCATCTAACGGCTGATATGTTTTCTCTATTTATCATCATCCTAGACAAAACATTATCATCCTAGACGCTCTGATCGTATCCTGCTTTGCTTTTTGGTGATCGGTTCAGATAATTCTCTTCATCCTAGATGATGTTCTTTATCTTTGCTCAATTATTAGTAATTGGCCCATACGATCCACCTATTCGTCCTGGATGATACACATGGTAATGCATTTAAACCATTTAAATTCGGCCGGTATGATCAATTATTGGTGATTGTCCTGGATAAAAAACCTATTCATCCTAGATGGAATAAGTGATAATGCTTTAAACATTTTAAATTCAGCCGGTATGATCCATTATTGTGTATTGTCCTAGACGATGCACCTAATCGGCCAGGATGATCTTCCTTTTCAACGGTCATTCGGCTTGACTCCTCAGAACGATCGCCTGTGTCTTATCATCCCAGATGATGTCTGATCATCCTGGATGACTTTACAGCCTTTTTGACCAATCATCCCAGACGTAATTATTTACCAGATCATCCTGGATAATTCTACGATTGTCTTGGATGATCAATCTAACTCTTTAAAAACTAAGACTCTCACATGATATTTTCTCTACCTTCGTACTCGCACTCCTAGTTTCTCTATTTTCTTAATCATGGCTGGTGGAAAAAGGTCTCGTATGGCCTCTGAAAGCTCCTCAAGGGAAACTCTTAACCCTCATTTCATTGAGGACGGCGACCAAGCCGCTTATCAGAGGTACGAGATGGTTGGGATCACTATATCCCGGACTGTCAACCCTTATATCCTTTCCTATTCTGTTCTTGACTTATTTGCTAATACTTTCCTCACTTTTCTCCTTACTCTTATCATCCCATTCAATTTGGAGTTATTGTTTGAATTCTTTGCTAGCCTTCACATTAATTCATCATACATTACTCTTCAGTCATATGTGAATAGACATCCTGTTTAAGTCATATATCAAGACTGTCAAGAACTCCTATAACTGTCCATCACAGGAGACAAACTCCCCATCCTATGTCAAGATCCTAAATATGAATGGGCTCCAGCCAATCACTTTCTGAGGTATATTAATAGTTCTTATCATGTTAGAGAGTCCAGCAGCTTACTCAAAGATGCTAGGATAATCCAACATGTTCTTCGTACCTCAGTTCTTCCAAAAGCTGTGATCGCAATCATATCACTCCACTCCTTTCGATCACCACTTTTTGCATCATGGCCCACTGTGAGTTTAATGCCACTGATATGATTTTTTGATACATTGAGCACCTGACGATCATCAGATATCTAAGGTATAGGAGGAAGCCAAATATTGCATTAGGACACATTATTACCTATGTCCTAGAATCAAAATATAACCTATAATATCCTACCCCACCAAACTATCATCATGCCTTCTACTCAAACAACTCCTTCCACATTCTTTGCATTCGTCTCCACTCGAGGCTTGAGGAGGCTGAGGGAACTAAGGAGGAGGCATCTCCTGTACTTATTCCTGCACCTACTCTGCTCTGCCAGAACTCACAGCTGGATCAGCTAGTAGAGCGGTTCGACCGGTGGGAGACTCACTTTGAGTCATATGTTGTTGCAAAGGAGTAGTAACATAAGGAGGACATTGCTCGCTTTGACTCATATGTAGCTCACTAGCAGCATTAGCACGACTAGGACATGGCCTAGTTTGGGGAGCAGTTTGTGACTCTTTATAGTTTCTTTCTGTCGCTAACACCACTACCTCCTTCGGATGATCAGGGGTTGTATTTCTTTTAGTTTGGTTTTGTGATGTTGTCTTTTTCTTATTGTAGTTTACTTTTTGTTTGCTAGTTTTTATTTTTTCCCTTCTCCTTTTTGTGATGTCAAAAGGGGGATTATTCATACTTTTTTATGTTATATTATGATTTTTCTTTTTTATGTTGATTAGTTGTATTATTTTTGTCTCTTTATAAAATTTGAACTTCTTGATTAATGCTATTTCTATTAAACTTCTTTAATTATTTAATTATTTGCCATCATAAAAAAGGGGAAGATTGTTGCGAATATAATTTCAAGGAATATAATTTTGATGATAGCAAACACTTTTATTTCTCTATGATTGTCTTGCCTACTAACATTTCAGGTCCACAAGATCAAACTGCAGTTGAACCAGCTCAAGATTTAGTAGATTAGGACTGAGTTAGTTTGTTATGCACGACATGTGTCTTGCACCCTTTCTTAAGTCCTTTGTAACAATGTGGGTTCTAATGCTAAATAACCTTGAACACACACACTTGGGAGAAATTTTTTGACTATTTTAGAGTTTTCTATTTTCAATCACATCATCTGGGATGATCAAAAAATTAGCATGGATGATCAGTTAAAAATAGAAATCCTAATTAGGGTATTATTATTAAAGAAGCTGTAATTAAGAGAATCGTCCTAAATGATATTAGTATCAGTTGGGACGATAGGCTCAAATTAGAAAGAATCAGTCGTCAGATTTATTTAAGTATTTATTATTTTTGGACATTATCTTGGATGATGTAGTATAATTATGCCAAATTTAATCTAGTAATTAAGGAAAGTAATTAATATTTAATTGCTCAATCATATCATCTTAGACGATCCCAAGATTTGTTGGGATAATTAGTTCACAAACCTTAGTTATTCTTGGATCAAATATCAGCCTTGGTCTATTTAGGGCGATGCATTAGACGATATGTACTAAATTAAACTAATCATCATGGGCAATCGTGAGATCAACGTAGACAATCATGTTATTTTTACATCGTCCAGACATCCATTCATGGTAATGGTCTAGATGATATTCAATGACTTGTATTAATTTTACATGGTGATAGCCTGTCGTCCTGGACAATATAAATAAAAAAACCTCTGATTATTCCGAATCATCCTAGATGATTGAGCTAAATTTATACTGATCGTACAAGACTATATTTATATCATCCTGGATGATAAAGTCAGTTTGTTATAATTAAGAGCTATTCCAAAGCTCTTCTATATAATACATCTTATTTTACCCAAGAGAGTATCTTTTGCTGCGATCTTGACCTGTGAGAGCTTAGAGATGAGGGCGAGAAAGGGAGAGAGAGAGAGAGAGATGATCATGTGAGGGGGAGTTTATGAGGGGTTTCATAAAGGTTACTCCAAGAAAGGATCCTAGTCATCTTCTCTAATCATCATCTCTAGTCCTTGGAGGTTCAAGAGAGGACTACTTCAGCAATTGATTAAGGTTCTTTGTATGCTTCAGGAGGAAGCGAAAGGAGTCGGGTTCTCTGCCTGCTTCAGGAGAAAGCAAAAGGAGTCAAATTCTCTGCCTCATTAGTGTCGGTGGAAAGGAGGTTTGTACAGGCATCTTGGCCTTGACATCAAGGAAAAAGAAGAGACATTGAGTTAAGTACAGTGCTCGAAGGGCACCTCTAGAGAGTGGACGTAGGTCAAGTTAATCGAACCACTATAAATTTATGTATTATTTATTACTTTTTTCATATTTTATTTCCGCACTTTAATTTTCTTTATGGTGAATTTTGGTTTGGTTTGATTTTGTGTTTGATTGAGAAATTTTTTAAAAGACTAATTCACCCCCTCTTGGTTAGCCTTGGGCTAGTTCATAAGGGCTTAACATCCCTGTCAAACTTTCAGGCATTAGATAGAAGTCCAGCAATGGATAAAAATCTAGTATCAGATAGATGTCTGGTGAATGTTCAATGAGGGGCAGAAATTCAGCGTTAGAAAGAAATCTAGCCACGACCAGAGGAGAACTCCATCGTTTGATGGTATTCGGACAAAACTCCATAGTCACTTGGAGATCAGACAGAATTCCAGCATCAATTGGAGATTGGGCAATGTTCCGACGTCACTAGAAAGTTAGGCAGAATCCTTGTGTCACTATAGAAGTAGGGCAGAATTCTGGCATCCTGTGGAAGTTGGGCATAATTTTTGCGTCATTTGAATGTTGGGCAGGATTCCGTCGTCTCATAGAAGTCGGGCAAAATTCTTGCTGTGGTCGAGGAGGAGTTTCTTCCCTCCTATTCTTCTCTTCTTCTTCTTCTTTTTTTGGTCCCCTCTCAAGAGAAATGAGGGGCTATTTATAGTTTTTTGAGGATGGCATGACCCATAAATAAGAAGAGCCTCAAGGGCAAAGGTAGAGTGGTTTGGATGGACGGCTGATATTAAATCCCTTGATTATATACTATTTTTCAGATATTTGATGGTTTTAATGATATCAGAATTTGGCGATCTTAGGCTCATTGGAATTATCTTGTCGAGTCGTTCGATTCAACTAAAAGCATGTCATGTTTTGAAACTATTTGGTAATCTAAATTCTAGTTTGAACCCTTCAACAATGCTTCAGGTCTTTGATTTAGACTCACTTAGACTCAGATTAAGTTGAATTTGGTGTCGTTGGGTTTATATTTTTGTGATGCTCAATTCGACTATAAGTTTGCTAAAATCGAAGTTCAGATGATCCCAGATTTAATTTTGAAATTTTAAACTTGATTTTTGCCTTGAGGTTCATTTCTGATCGAGATAATTTTTTAATGAAATATCAGTTACCCCCCTATTTTTGGACATCGAAGCTTCAGAAGTCCGAAAACATTTGTTCTTATATTTCACATTGGCCAAATCATAAAAAAATATGTTCTAAAAAAATAAACTTGCTTAAACTCAATCATAAAAATCCTATTGAGCTCTAAAAGTGTCAAAATTGACTTCAAAATGTCAAAAATGTGTTCGGGGATCCCAAAAATGTCTGATTTGGACAATCCAGGCTAAAAATCGAGCTCGGACAAGCATAGGCGGTAAAACCATATGGTCGACCGGCTGGCAGCCGCCCGCCACCGCCGGTGGTGCCTGCACTTCATGCGAACATGTGACTTTCCCTTGGGCCTATGTGTAGTTAATTCTAAAATTGCTAGAAAAATTCTAAAAGCTTCTAGAAGCCTTATTTCTCCCAAAAAATGCTATAAATACCCCATTGGGCCAGGGGGAAACTACTCCTTCTTCTTTCCTTCACCTTCTAGCTTTCTTATAGTAGAGGTATTCCGCTGTTTTATATAGGTGACTTTCCCTACTCAAATCAGCGCCCCTCCTATTATACAGATGTTAGAATTTCCTCTTCTTTCACTCCTATTTTTCTTCTTGCTCTAGAGGCCTTATGTTGTTTTTTGTAGGTAAATTTCCCTACTTAAATTCAGTGCTCCTCTTCGGTGTAGAAGGAAATTTTTTCTCCATTCACTGTCTTTTCTTCTTGTTATCTTTTTATAGTTAAGGTATTCCACTATTTTATATAGGTGAATTTTCCTACTTACATCAGAGCCCCTGTTCTTGTGTAGAGGTCAGACTTTTTGTAGTTATTTATTTTCTTTTTCCTCCCTCATTCTAACTTTCTAACAGTGGAGGCATTCCATTATTTTTTGTAGGTTACTTTCCCTACACAAAATTAGTGTCCCTATTCTTGGGTAGAAGTTAGAAATTTTGAACCCGTATCATTTTCCTATCATCTAGTCTTCTTTTTATATTGGAGACATTCTACTGTTAGAGATAGGCATCATTCCTATATTTCACTACCCCTCACTTTTATATAAAAAGTCACAATGAGAGGCTATCTTCTTAATTGACAAACCTTAAGAAAAGAAAATTAATTGTTGCTTGTATGAGAGGGTGATTTGAGAAGATCTGGCAGTAATCTAGGAGGAGAACTAGAAGTGATGAGTAGATTGGGAGAGTTTTGATGTTTTTTGAGAAGTAGTTCATCAGCGGTAGACGTTCATGTTGAAGTTCATTAGCAATCTAACGGTCGAGTGGAGAGCTGAAGTAGAGAGTTGGAGGGTGTGCTGCTATCAATAGTTTAAGCGAGAAGTTGTTGATGATTGATATAAATTAAATGACCACTGACAAACATCATAGAAAGGGCTGATGATGGCACATATCCAGTGGCATTTTACTAAGGAGATATGTATCCACACAGAAGTGTACCAACATTATACATCCTTTTATGGATAATGTAAATATACTTTTTAATTTTAATGTTCTAACAAAAATAGATGTTCACTTGAATATTGCTGTTTGATTTATGTAACTCCATTGTTTATGAAGTTAAGAATTTACCCCTTAGAGGAAATTGAACTTTTTATGCATCTTTGAGATATGCCTTGATATATTGCCCCCCCCATATTTTTGGAGGCCCTATTAGACTGCTAAGGTCTTTATATGTGTGATAATTTTTACTATCACTTACTTTCATAGAATCTTTATAGAGAGAATGTTATTCACTTAGAGCACTACTTGATAATGTTAACCTCTATGGAAGATGTCGAGAGAATCCACCAAGAATATAATACATATCTGAGGTTTTATGTCAGAGTACTGTTTGATGACATTAACCTTTATGGAAGATGTCAAGAGAATCCATCAAGTAGGTAAGACCTATTCGAGGTTGTATATTAGAACCCTGCTCAATGATGTTAATCTGTGTGGAAGAGGTTGAGAGAATCCACTAAGGATGTAAGACCTATTCGAGGTTATATATAAGAGTCCTGCTCGATGACGTTAACCTGTGTAGAAGAGGTCGAGAGAATTTACCAAAGATGTAAGACCTATCAGAGGTTGTATATTAGAGCCCTGCTCGATGATATTAACATGTGTAGAAGAGGTTGAGAGAATCTGCCAAGGATGTAAGACCTATCCGAGATTGTATATCAGAGCCCTGCTCGATGACGTTAACCCGTATGGAAGAGGTCAAGAGAATTTGCCAAGGATATAATACCTATCCGAGTTTGTATGTCAGAGCACTACTTGATGATGTTAACTTGTGTGGAAGAGGTTGAGAGAATCCACTAAGGATATAAAAACTATCCCAAGTTATATATTAGAGACATGCTTGATGATGTTAACCCGTGTGCAAGAGGTTAAGAGAATTTACCAAGGATTTAAGACATATCCAAGGTTATATGTCAGAGCATTGCTCGATGACATTAACCCGTGTAGAAGAGGTCGATAGAATCTGCTAAGGATATCTGAACTATCTGAGATTGTATGTCAGAGCACTACTTGATGATGTTAACCTGTGTGGAAGAGGTTGATAGAATCCACCAAGGATGTAAGACCTATTCGATGTTATATGTCAAAGCCTTACTCGATGATGTTAACCCGTGTGGAAGAGGTCAAGTGAATCTACCAAGGATGTAAGACATATCCAAGATTGTATATCAAAGCACTGCTTAATGATGTTAACCTGTATGGAAGAGATCGAGAGAATCCACCAAGGATGTAAGACCTATTCGAGGTTTTATTTCAGAGCACTACTCGATTGTGTTAATCTATATGAAAGAGGTCGAGAGAATCCATCAAGGATATAAGACTTATCTGAGGTTATATGTCAGAGCACTACTTGATAACGTTAACCTATGTAGAAGAGGTAGAGAGAATCTAAAAAAGGATGTAAGACCTATTCGAGGTTGTATGTCAGAGCACTGCTCGATGATGTTAACCTGTGTGGAAGAGGATGAGAGAATCTACCAAGGATGTAAGATATATTCGAGGATGTACGTCAGAGCACTGCTCAAATACATTAACCTGTATAAGAGAAATCGAGAGAATCCACCAAGGATATAAGACTTATTCGAGATTATATGTCAGATCCTTTCATTGATATCGTTAACCTATGTGGAAGAGGTCGAATCAAATCCCCTTAGGATCAATTTTGCCTCAATTAGAAGGGGGCGGATGCCACGTGTATCCCGAATGAAAGGTAAAGAATGGTCTATCTTTAGACCATTTCTGCATTTTTTTAAGTTGAGATTAAGACATTGCCTAAGGAGTAAAAGTCTAATAATGGATTGTACAAAGCTTGTAATTGATTGGAAGTATCATTGCTATTGCTAGAGTTTTTCTAAAATATCATCTTGATATTAAAAGCATTGGATGATCTTTTTTACCATGGTTAGAGTCAATGTTGCCCCTCAGTCCTCTTCTGATTCGTATGAAATTAATACAGTAATGACTGATGTAAGGAAGTTGACATGAATGACTTTCTGAGATTGGAGGTTAATTTGCCCCTTAGTTGGGAACCACTATCCCATAGATGGTGCCAACTATTGCGTCCTGGAGTATTCATGGTGATATAAAAATATAATGTTTAATATGTTAGCATTATACGAAGATCCAGCACACACACATAGATAAAAATAGAGGGTACATCATTCACTAGAGACACCAAGATTTTTACATGAAAAACCACTAAAAAGGGGGAAAAATGTGCATAGCCAAGTTTGAATGAATCCACTAATATTTGCAGTTGATTACAAATGGGGCCCTTCCTTGAAAGGAAGACCATATCTTTGTGTAAATCATATAGAGTACATTATATGATGTTAGTACAAAGAATCATTATTGATGTATTTGTTTAGTCGGAAGGAATGTAGTCGGTGGGCCACATAAGTCGGAAGGACCGTAGTCAGCGGGCGACAAAGATTAAAAGAACTATTATCTGATGACGAATGTTAGAAGGATGGCATCAGATAGAATTCTAGTAATGAATAGGAATTCAAAATAAGATCATTGTCTAGTGAATGTCCTACGATGAGCAAAAGTTCGGTGTCAGGTAGAAATCTGGTGACGAGCAGGGGTCTAGTGTTGGGTAAAAGTCTGACGTCAGTCGGTGGCCTGGTGAGAACTTTGACATTAGATGGTATTCAATCAAAACTATAGAGTCACTTGGAGATCAGACATATTTTTTTTGTTAATTAGAGATCGGGCAGAGTTCTGGCATCACCGAAAAGTTCGGTAGAATACCAGCATCACTAAAGAAGTTTGATGGAATTCCAGTGTCACGTGGAAGTTGGGCAGAATTTTGACATCACGTAGAAGTCAGGAAGAATTTTGGCGGTGGTTAAGGAGGAGTTTCTTCCCTCCTATTCTACTCTTCTTCTTCTTGCTTAGGTCCCCTCTCAAGAGAAATCATAGACAATTTATCATTTTTTAAGGATGGCATGACCCGTAAATAGGAGGAGGATCAAGGGCAAATATGGAGTGGTTCAGATGGACGGTCGATATTGAATCCCTTGATCGTAGATTATTTGTTAGGCATTTGAAGGTCTTAATGATATTGGAATTTGGCTTTCTTGAGATCGTTATATTTTTTTTGTCTAGCCGCTTGATTCGACTATAAGCATGTCATGTTTGGAAACCATTTGGTAATCCAAATTGTGGTTTAAACCTTCTAATAGTGCTTTTGGTCTTCAATTTAGACTTACTTGGGCTTAGATTGAGTTGAATTTGGTGTTGTTGGGTTTGTATTTCCAAGACGCTCAGTTTGAATGTAGGTTTTCTGAAATTGGATTTCAGATGATCCTAGATTTAATTTTTGAAGTTTCCAACTTGATTATTACCTCGAGATATGTGTCCGATCGAGATAATTTTTTGATGACATATCAATAAATATTTTATAACGAGCAATAAATATATAAAAAATTTAAATCTTATTAATATAAAAGTATATTAAAAATAAGTTAAAATTATAATAAGTATATTTTAAGCTACTTGATTTAAATTTAAATATTATAATTCTCCTCTAATGTAAT